>NC_143042.1:24738333-24894166 GCF_057628025.1 Oncorhynchus mykiss
TTAATGGAATCAAACGTTCACAGAGTCTGTTTTGACTGGAGTGATGCTTAGAATTCCACTTCGCCTAAATGGCACAAAAAATGTATCCTTTTTATTTTACCACTACAATCTGTTCGTCAGACGAAACTGGAAACCTAAAAACTTGTGTAGAAAGTAAACATCCGCACCTCGATGGTGTCAACTGTGCTTATGTCTGCGTAATGAGAAAGTTGTGAAAAAAAATGACTATGACTATTTCTGGTCTAGCGATCGATGACATACGAGCTCGCTGCCCAGACTTACATAATTACAAAGAGGATATTCTCCTGATTAAAATAGTGTCCGACTTGAAAAAATCTAAATATACACAGTGAGATATTTGGCGAAATACAGACATGCCTATATTTCCCGTATAGGAAACAATGGGAAGACTGCAGATTTCCAATATAATTTTTTTGTTGTTTACATTTTAACTATAAAACAACTTGAGCAGGACTCATTGTCAACAAAAGTGAAGCAGGCATTTTGACGTTGGACAATAAACTGGGGATAGAACGTTCTGAATGCGAGGTGGTGCATGAGTGCTAATAGGAAATAAATGGAGCTGGCAGGGTGAAAAATGCACTAAAATAAGGCCTGTTTTTTTTAGATTAATTCAAAATGACGACAAGCAGCTGGGAAATATGGAAACAGGGCTTCACGGCGGATGCAATGAATGAGCTTTTATCAGAAAAGAATGTTGTTAAAAATGTAATGTGTCCAGCCTACTATCTACACGGATTTCAGAGCACTCTAGTCTGAGTGTACCAGAGCGCAGAATAATTAATTTACGAGTGCTCAATAACCATTGAATATGGCCGGTGTCAGTAAACATCGGCAAAAAAGCGTAATGAAATTGTTTCCAGTTGCACAGTTACAGTCACCAATGCTCTGGTTAACACAAAAAGTGCCTTACCAGCTCTGCTAGGGTGAGTAAAATGGTCAGTGGTGTCATGACGTAGGCCTCTTTGGGTATAGCAACCCCATCCCCCTCTCCCTGCCTCCCCCTTGCCTCCTTCAACTAGGCTCCTTCAACGTTTGTCACAACTTGGGAAGCTCATGGGAGACGGTGTGGCCACATTACCATAACGCTGTTTATATAATAGCCCCAGATATAAGGTTTACATCTAATTGTTGTATAAGATGAATGAGTGAGTATGGTTTACACAATTTAACAATGTGATTTTGGACAGTTTAATGAAGGAAAACTCAAAAAGGGAATTGGATTTGAACTAAATCAGAGGACTGCCCCTGAGCCCAGTTAGGGTCAGACATCCTGGGACAGCCCTTTTCTCCCATTCCGAATAAAACCCAACTTTGAGAAATTATCACCAGACCATGTTTCTCTCAATCACAGGAGTACACAGGTTGTAGACCATTGCTGAATCTTTTAACCATACCACGTGGTTAAACTCTTAGACTATCGATACAGACAGAATGAGAACAAGTCTTTGATATTAATTACTAGTTTGCAGCTAGGAATTCGGTATCATTGAACGCGAAGAACGACAACTGCTGAAACAACCATTCTATAACGAATGTTACTCTGAACAATCCCTTCTAACCACAACCGAGGGAGAGAGACGGACAATTCTACAAAAGACACAAACTTTTCACCAGCGATCAAGACGACACACTAAGCGTAAATATATATATATATATTGATTGCAATTGAGTGAGCGTTCATGTGTAAAGGATTAACATTTCAATTGTTAAAATTATTAACTCTGTAGTGACTTCTTAGTCGACCCCCACTTCCCTTTTGTCTAACAAGCCGTCATGCTGGTTTAGCCCAATAGGGCACATCCTCCTATCACCACATTTATCTTGTTTGTATGTATGTTTGTTTGTTTGTTTATAAATAAATGATTTAAGACAATTGATGTATGGATGACTCATAGTGAAGACTGGGTTCGTGCAGATAACCAACAATTTACGACGTTTGGAATGAGACTAACGTGAGGTACAGTAAACAATTCATTAATTCGAAGACTAATTGTTCAGATAAAATATCTGAAAAGTTATTTTAGGAAATTATAACTTTGTAATCTGAATATTTTCCCTTGGTGCCCCGACTTCCTAGTTAATTAGTTACGTGACCTCTTCTAACTCTAACAGAACCAAGGATCTGCATATTCTTGGCACCATTTGAAAGAAAACACTCTGAAGTTTGTGTAAATGTGAATTGAATGTAGGAGAATATAACACAGTAGATCTGGTTTAGATAATACAATGAAAAAAACATATGTTTTTTATTTTTATTGTTGTATCATCATCTTTAAAATGAACAAGATAAAACGAACATTCAGATAGGATGATGGGGACAATTTCAGTGAAAAACATAGGAGGGCAACAGTACTTGTGCAAAGTTTCAGAATGAAAACTTCCAAAATGAGTGTGCTCCATGACAATAATCATGAAGTTACCCAGGTGTCCCACACAAGTAGCCCAAATGTACCCAAGTGGCCAAATTGGTGAAGTTATACATTTCGAATGGAATAACTATATACAAAATACCAAAATGGTATTCTAGCACACACCCCCAAAAATGGAGAAAAAACTTGAAATATATATATATATTTAAAAAAAATGTTTTTTTACAAAAATATTTACAGTCCTCTACACAATATTGTGCTGCTGATGCCAGGTGCCATAGCAGTCTCTTTCTGCTGTAAAGCAGAGCAAGCATGTGGTGCAGGTGATGGGGGACTTAATTTAGTGAAGAACACAGCGACGCCTCCATACTGTGCCCTTTTGGCCCTGAGGCACATCTATGCCTTCAGAAGTAAATTTGGGCAGATGAACACTTGTGGCAGGAGCTGGATGAACCAGCTTCAGTAGGGGATGGACACCTTGGCACTGGGAGCTCCCATTCGGAGTCAGTGTCACTGTGAAAGAAAATGTTCAGATAGAATAGTTTCACAAATGAGCCCTGAATCAACAGGTATAATAAACAGATATATATAGAGTACAGGGAACATAAGGTTGAATATATTATTATAGACTTGCTAGATCTACTGTCTCATTTATATTATGACATTTCAGCTAGATCTACTGTCTCTATTATATTATGACAGACCAGCTAGATCTACTGTCTTTATTATATTACAACAGACCAGCTGTATCTACTGTCTCCATTTCACTTTGGCCATTGTTGTGGGCCTGCCCTCTCCTCAACAGCCTCAAATAGGCTATTTCATTTCACAAATAATATTTTATATTACTAATTTCAAACAACGACATTAGCATGAGAAGAAGTCCAAAACGATGTCCTCTCCGTTCAAAAAATATTCCTCCATTTGGGAATCGCTAAATATATCGTCCTCGATCAATTTCTTCTAAAATTGTGTGTACATCTATATATCTAGACTTATATTTAGCTTTCCCTGACTTAGTCGTCATACTTATTGATATATAAACAGCTGAATATGCGCTTTACCAAAACAATGCGGTGCGCAGCATGCGTGGCTCCTTCCGGTATGAATCATCAATGGCGAATGAACCTCTTTACGCTGGAGTTTACTACATGGGTTGGTCTTCCAACACATAAACATTACATATTGCCGTTTACCTTAGCTCATTGGCTATCTACCCAGCTAGATTTCAAGATGATCAGTGGTCATTGGGTTAAAATACAGTCAATCAACGAAACAGCGGTCATATCATTGGTGCACAATGATGTCATTACTTGTTGTCTTCAAATCGGTTTCTTTCAGTCAATACGTCCCGCGAAATGACCCATCAGGTTTGGTTGTGTTACAAACAAACCAGTTGATTGCAATGAAACCAAACATGACTGGAAGAGTCACGTTTTGTGTGTGTATTTACCTCGAATGTGTCGTCGAAAATGGAAAGAGACGGAATTCACGACACAAGCGGTTCACAACATTTTTCGTGTTATTCTTTAAAAATGGATTTTATCAAACAAAATGACCATTCATTGTGTAACAATGAGCATTGCGATTGCAAACAGAGGAAGATCGTCAAAGGTAAACTATTTATTTCATTGCAGTTTTTGATTTTGTTACGCCTGTGCTTGTTGAAATTAGTTGTTTTTTATTTGGGCTATATCCTCAGATAATCGCACCGTATTCTTTCGCTGTAAATCCTTTTTTAAATCTGACAACGCCGTTGGATTAGCAAGATTCTAGGCTTTCGAAACATGTGAGACACTTGTATTTTCATTAATTTTAATAAGACTATTTATGTAGCGATCACCGTATGTTGTCAAATTTCATCCCTCTACCGGGTTCGGTGCGCAGAGAGGTTAATCAGTTGACCGCGTAATAACTAATTACAGAGAATCTTTAATAAAAACAATAAATCTTCAGTCAATGATAGTAAAGACACGACAGTGGTCTCATTTGGTAGTAGCTAGCAAGCTAGCCAATGTTAGCTTGGGTGATTGACTGCCGTTGTAAGACCAGAAAGCTCAAATCAACCATATTCCTCGGCCCAAATGTCCAGTATGCGCTCCAAGAGCCCAAACGGTCTGAATTTATAAACTGACAATCTGACAACGATCTGAATTTATGTGCATCACATTGTACAGCGCCATATCTTCTGGCCCATGCTAATGGAAACTCAGAGGGTTTTTAATTTTTATTGGAATAGAAACACAATATTAATCAAATTAATTAAACAAGAACCAGTCAAAAGTTTGGACACACCTACTCATTCCAGGATTTGTCTTTATTTTTTACTATTTTCTACATTGTAGAATAACAGTGAAGACATCACAACTATGAAATAACACCGGTCTCCCCCGCATTCTATTGTACAGACATGGCCTGCTCTCCCTTATGTAAGGAATTACGCACTTTCCCCTGTTTACTACAGTATGTATTGTAGACTGCACAGTAGCCTAATAAAGAAACAAACACATTTCATTAATAAAATAATTATATAAAATACTCTTTCAAATTGCAGATGTTGATTTAGGTATGGATCCATAATTAATTAATATGGGAATAAATATCACTGATTTACAGAAATAATGGAACAAAGTTTTCTAATGAAGGCAAATAATTCAGAATCCTCCAATCCTGTAGCCTGCTCCTGACCGTCACATTGTGTAGCGCAATATTTTCCATTCCATCCTAATGGAAACCCTGAGGGTTTTGTTTTTTGTTTTTCTCTGAATAGAAACACCATAATAAGTCAAATGTCTTAAAATCACCCCCATATACTATGTTATTGCAAAAAATATTTTAAATTCTCTAGTAATGCCAATATGGAATACTATCAAACACTTCTCAAAGATGCTCTCTGGTGGTCAAACTAGCAATAACTTGCAGTAACAGCAAAATGGCTACAATTTAATAATGTGCCACAGAATTCTGCAGCAGCACCCAAGGTATGCCGCAGTATGACGCAACTTTTAAAGGAGGAACCACTGTAAGTAATCACTGAATTTGTATCGTGAGAAAGCCAAACAAAAAAATGCATAAGAAAGGGCAATCAAGTTTGACAAGTCCAAAAATCCAGAGGAAGATGGTGAATCGGACCCAGAACGAGCCAGAGAAGTGGTGTGAGGGAAAACTGTTCCTGATGGGGAATCTGGGAGAGGGGGGCAGTGCATCCACTGACGAAGTGCTCGGAGCAGGTACAATTTGCAATTTAAAGAACAAGCAAACGTATAACCCCTGGCTTGTCATATGCAGAATTCAAATAGGAAGGGAGCAATAGGAAGGGAGCTTGGGCCTAGAAACGACTGGAGAAAATGGACAGTAAATTATCATCCTACGCATCAGATGCAAAAAAAAAAGAAAATGACAAAGAGCCCTCAGAAAAAAGGCTTTTGAACATCCCTGAACCAAGGCGCATTTAGTGGCAGCAAGCCTTGTAGACAAGGCTAAAGAGGACACCCAGGTTAACACAAAAAAAGTAAAAATAAATAGACACTACAGCCAGAGTTTTCAGAACAGCCTTATAAGGAGGCTAAACATCACAGGCACTTGCTAATGGCTTTGAGCAAGAAGTTGACTCTCAGGAGTTAAATGGACTTTACATGGGGAGAGTCATTGTGGGAGGTTTTGAAAATGAAGGTAGGACATTTTATTCCTATTCCTTCACAGCCAGAACAACTTTGTTTGATTGAGCTTGCCATGCGAAATGGAAGCAATAGAATAGTCTAAAAAGTGTAAACAACCGCCCATCTAGTACTCCAGGCAGGCAAAAGCAAATGCTCAAAGTATTCAAAAGATTTCAACTACGAGTTGAACCCAGGTCTGCTGGCTTGGTGTTTATAGAACAGATTGCATGGGGATTTGTGACAAGGACGTCATCGTGGCAATACAGATTTGCCAATTAACCTTGATGTGACTGTAATTACTAAGTCACTTTAGTAAAATGAATTAATTTCCCAAAAGGACGGATGAAACAAAATGATCTCCCCCTCCTCCTGAAGACAGACAATATGGCTGTTAGTAATTAGTGGCTGTTTCCATCATAGAAATAGAATTACTAGAACGGATAATTCAGTCTCAACGTCAACAGTGAAGAGGCGACTCCGGGATGCTGGCCTGCTAGGCAGAGTTCCTCTGTCCAGTGTCTGTGTTCTTTTGCCGTTCTTAATCTTATCTTTTATTTTTATTGGCCAGTCTGAGACATGGCTTTTTCTTTGCAACTCTGCTTAGAAGGCTAGCATCCCGGAGTTGCCTCCTCACTGTTGACGTTGAGACTGGTGTTTTGCGGGTACTATTTAATGAAGCTGCCAGTTGAGGCATCTGTTTCTCAAAATAGACACTCTAATGTACTTGTCCGAGTAGTACACAGCGTTGTATGAGATCTTCAGTTTCTTGGCAATTTCTCGCATGGAATAGCCTTCCGTTCTCAGAACAAGAATAGACTGATGAGTTTTAGAAGAGAATTCTTTGTTTCTGGCCATTTTGAGCCTGTTATTCAAACCCTGATGCTGATGCTCCAGATACTCAACTAGTCTAAAGAAGGCCAATTGTATTGCTTTTTTAATCAGCACGACAGTTTTCAGCTGTGCAAAAGGGTTTTCTAATGCTCAATTCGCCTTTGAATATGATAAACTTGGATTAGCTAGCACAACGTGCCATTGGAACACAGGAGTGGTGGTTTCTGATAATGGGCTTCTCTACACCTATGTAGATATTCCATAAAAAATCTGCCGTTTCCAGCTACAGTAGTAATTTACAACATTAACTATGTCTACACAATATTTCTGATCAATTTGATAGTATTTTAATGGACAAAAAATAAGTACAGGGACCCCAAACTTTTGAACGGTAGTGTAACTGCAGAGACGCGGGTTATGAGTCAACCCACGCATCACTAATGTGGATGTGTATTTGAGTATGTGTTTTTGTGTGTAAATGTATGTGATTGAGACCAAACGTGTATGCGTGTGTGTGACACGTGTGACCC
The DNA here is from genome assembly GCF_057628025.1 of Oncorhynchus mykiss. NCBI lineage: Eukaryota > Metazoa > Chordata > Actinopteri > Salmoniformes > Salmonidae > Oncorhynchus > Oncorhynchus mykiss. The sequence continues at coordinate 24,745,747 of NC_143042.1, forward strand.
CCCGCCGCCCCACCTGTGTGGTGTGTGTGTGTGTGTGTGTGTGTGTGTGTGTGTGTGTGTGTGTGTGTGTGTGTGTAAGAGCTGTTAATGATCATAGCTCCACCTTGGTACGATGACAGAACATCAACATCCACCACAGCTCTCTCTCTCTCTCTTAGCCTGGGTATCAATTTGATCTGACAGGCAGTAAATGGAATTACAGAATGCTGAAATATTATTATATTCGCTTTATTGAAATATATTACAGGGTGTCTAAGCGCGAGGCCTGCTAAATTAAAGTTTACTTGGTGGTATTGACAATGATGAAGAAGAATGGGCAAGAATCACATTATGGCTAGAGGAGCGGTCACGGTGACAGGTTTGTGTATGCATGTGTGTATGTGCGCACAGGAAATTGTCCAGTGTTGAAACAACACTGAGAGTGTTACGTGTAGCACTGTTCCAGTGTCTTTACAGTTCCACACTTTTCAGTGTTAAGTCTTATTTGCATATTTCCCAGTGTGCCTTGCCTTTCGAGTAAATTGTAGCGTTACCATCCATGACTGTAGTGACAGACATGGGTGTTGCATTCATTCATTTTCAATTCTATAGCCTTTACCAAGTGAGATCCTAAGTGAATATGTTATGACTAAAATGTAATTATTTAAGACAATACAATTATTTTGAGGGCCTAGTTTTACCCTGACCTCGTTTTACAGTGGCCTGAAACGAATGTTTTACAGGCCACATCAGGACTCCAAGTCAAATGCTGGCTTGCAAAGGGATCTTTAATTCGTATTCAAATCCAGACAGATATCCAACATTCAGAATTACTGCAAGGGTTGGGAAGGTTAAGACATCAGACTACACAAAGCAACTAAACTGGAACAGTTGGTTAATCCAGAAGTCAAATCTTGCGTAATTAACATCTGGGTCTGTATGTGTTAGAAATTGAGAGTTTGGGTGGTTTGCGAAGTCTCCACCCTCGCAAAAGGAAACTCTCAGCCAAAGCCCCCCCCCCATTTCTCAAATTCTGAGCATTTTAAACAGGAACAAATATTATTGGTGATGTTTCTGTCACTCAAAAGGCTATTTTACATGGGAATCAGGATGACTGTGTAGGACCTTTTAACACATACACTGTGGGATCTTTTACACCACTGTGTCATAATTTCACTCTTTCGGAGTTAATTGAAATCCTGAATCAACACTAGAAATGTTACACTGAAAAATCAACTCCAGTTAAAACTGGTCAATTTGCTGTGTGTGTGTCATTACTTCTGTGCATTGGGGTGACAGGCAAGGGCCAGCCTTTGAATTTTTATTTTTTAAATGTAACCTTTATTTAATTAGGCAAGTCAGTAAAGAACAAATTCTTATTTACAATGACAGCCTATCCCGGCCAAACCTGGATGACACTGCCCCAATTGTGTGCAGCCCTTTCCCAATCATCGAACCAGGGACTGTAGTGACGCCTCCTGCACTAAGATACAGTGCCTTAGACCGCTGCGCCACTCATGATCCCAGCAATGGTTGCAGGAGAAGAATGGAGGAGAAGTGGTCTCATAAAATGTTGACAAAAAGTATCGTTTTTGTCACAAAAGTGTCAATGTATGCGTCCCATATGGCCCTGGTCAAAAGTAGTACACTGTACAAAGAATGGGGTGTCATTTGGGACACAGATCATGCCTATGACTGTACTTGGCCAAGGGCTCTTGTGGAGGAGAGTGAAGGCTTCATGTGGCATCATACACATCTTAAATTTAAGCCTACTATAAAGTGTGTGCCCTCAGGCCTGGAGAGTCCAGAACAGACTATGGGAGGCGCACAGTACTGCATAGAGCAATGACTAGATGGAACTCTATTCCACATCAGGTAACTGATATAAGCAGTAGAATCAGATACGTATATAAAAAAGGTAAAAATACACCTTATGGAATAGTGGGGACTGTGAAGCGCTAGCACACGCACTCTACACACACGTACAGTGTAATATTGTTGTATGGTGGTATTATACATTTTGTATTGATGACATGTAGTGGTGTAATAATGTTAGATTATGTATTGTTTTAACTTTTGTTTTATATGTAATGTAAGTGCTTTTAATGTGTTTGGACCCCAGGAAGAGGGAATGGGGATCCCAGTTTTACAAATATAAACACACATACAGTGCATTCAGAAAGCATTCTGACCCCTTCCCTTTTTTCACATTATGTTACGTTACAGCCTTATTCCAAAATTGATTAAATAAATACAAATTCTCCTCAAGCTCTACACAATACTGCACATTGACAAAGTGAAAACAGGTTTATACATTTTTTGAGACGGAGCAAAGTACAAGAGATCCTTGATGAAAACTTGCTCCAGAGTGCTCAGGACCTAATACTGGGCAAAGGTGTGACTTCGGGAGAAGTCTCTGAATGTCCTTGAGTGGCCCTGCCAGAGCCCGGACTTGAACCCGATCTAACGTCTCTGGAGAGTGCACCCAGGAAACGGTTGACTCAAGTATAGAGCTTTAATGTACACAAAAGAGGCAGCATGACATAGCTGCATTATTCAAACAAACATTAGCACAATTACTGTATTAGAGCTAATGGTGTTTAGGCAAGTCTAGGCAAGTCAGAAAAAAACAAATTCTTATTTACAATGACGGACTAGGAACAGCAGGTTAACTGCCTTGTTCAGGGGCAGAACAACAGGTTTTTTACCTTGTCAGCTCAGGGATTCCATCTAGCAACCTTTCGGTTACTAGTCCGCACTCATTTACATTTTAGTCTTATCCAGAGCCACTTACAGGAGCAATTAGAGTTATGTGCCTTGCTCAAGGACACATTGCCAGACCTGCCCCGGTCTTGCTCTTAGTGACTAAAGGTTAGGAAGTCACATTTCCTCAGCCTCCACTCTTCTGGGAAGGCTTTCCACTAGATGTTGGAACATTGCTGCGGGGACTTGCTTCCATTGAGCCACAAGAGCATTAGTGAGGTCGGGCACGTGGTGTTGGGCAATTAGGCCTGGCTTGTAGTCGGCGTTCCAATTCATCCCAAAGGTGTTTGATGGGGTTGAGGTCAGGGCTCTGTGCAGGCCAGTTAAGTTCTTCCACACCAATCTCAAAAAACCCTTCCTGTATGGACCTCGCTTTTTGCACAGAGGCATTGTCATGCTGAAACAGGAAATGGCCTTCCTCAAACTGTTGCCACAAAGTTTGAAGCACAGCACTAATGTCACTGTATGAAGTAGCGATAATATTTCCCTTCCCTGGAACTAAGGGGCCCAGCCCGAACCATGAAAACAGCCCCAGACCATTATTCCTCCTCCACCAAACTTTATAGTTGGCACTATGCATTCGGGCATGTAGCGTTTTCCTGGCATCCACCAAACACAATGTAATGGGCATTTTTATGTTTGTGCTTTTCTTATAACTCATTTTTGTGTTCTATTCATGTGCTTTTCTATAATCCAATTTCTGTGTTCATGCAAGTGGCTGACTGAACGAATCCTCACTATCAGTAGCTGCAATTTGGCAGTACACCCAGGCAATTTGGCTGAATGCCTGGACCTTGTTTTTAAGAATGAAAGATATCTCAGTTTCAAGGTCTCAGCTTAGAGAGAAGAAGCCTCGTGAGGTATAGGTCTGTCACATTTTATGAACCAGTATTGGTCGGTCACATGAATGAAACAAAATGGTAGTGATTAATTAATTATGCTAAATCATGCAAATATAACTTGTCTGTGTATAGCCGTATATAAGACAACTGCTGGGAATGCCCAGGCAGAGCTCCTGATTGACATGTGTACTATGGTCTATTGAGTTAGTTGGAACCTCTCAAGCGTACTGACATATAAAGAATAATTAATTTAAGATTGACTTCGAGTGTCCCTGTGTAAGAAGTTCCACGACAACAGATTTGTCCGTCGGACTGCCAGATGGTGAATTGTGGTTCATCACTCCAGAGAACACTTTTCCACTGCACCAGAGTCCAATGGTGGTGAGTTTTACACCCGTCCAGCCGACGCTTGGCATTGCGCATCGTGATCTTAAGCTTGTGTGTGGCTGCTCAACCATGGAAACCCATTTCATGAAGCTCCCGACAAACAGTACTTGTGCTGAAGTTGATTCTACAGGCAGTTTGGAACTCTGTAGTGAGTGTTGCAACCGAGGACAGACGCATTACGCGCTTCAGCACACTTGTTTGATTATGGAGATTGCATGGCTGTGTGTTCGATTTTATACACCGGTTAGCAACGGGTGTGGCTGAAATAGCTGAATCCATTAACGTTAACTTCTCTAGATAGTGTTGGGTTCTGAGAATATGAAAAATACTTATTCATGTCACTGAGAGAGTGCTTAGGTTTAGAGGGTCTACACCAGAAGTTAATGGCTATCTGTAGGAGGAAAGTATATGGGGGATAATTAAGCTTGGAATGTACTGAGTGTAGGGAAAGCAATCACATGTGGCAGGCATTGATAAGGGGAGAGAGCAATGGATTAGTGATGAAGGGGGGATTGAGATCAGGTCACGCTAACGGAGAAATAAAAGTTTATGGCCCGTATCACTTAGTGTCCTGCCTAGCAGTAAAGATACAATGTTTGTACAGATATGTAGGAGGAGACTCAGCCTATGAGCAAGGGTTAAATATCAGTGCTTGTGTGAAAAGGTTTTTGTCTAATGCAGCTGTATTGATCCTCGAAGAATAAACTTGGTTAAGCTTTCATAGTGTCCGTTGAGTTTTTATACTGAAAATTAGAACCTAACAATAGTGTATATCCACTACTTTTCAATATGTGATGTGCATCACTCACATAGAGGATCTACAGTACTTCTACATTATGGCTCTTATACTGGTCTATACGGGTCTGAACCTATAATCAACATCAACCACCAGTACACAGCACTAGAGCAGAACTATACAGCTTATTAGGTTTAGTTACCAATCCTTATAACCATGGTGTTGAGACTAAAAGCAAAGCAGTTAACTTGTTATGGCTCCGTTACCGGGAGCGATATAACAACAACCAGTGATAGTACAGGGCGACATATTCAAAAGAACAAAAATCTCATAATTAAAATTCCTCGAACATACATGTATCTTATATCGTTTTCAAGGTAGTCTTGTTGTTAATCCCACCACAATGTCTGATTTCAAATAGGATTTACGGGGAAAGCACCACAAACGATTATGTTAGCTCACCACAACGCACTAAAATACACAGCCAATTTTACCAGCCAAAGAGAGAGAGAGAAAAAGCACATATAGAGATAAAATGAATCATAAATGTAGATGATAATACAAATTATACACATGGAATTATAGATATACCTCTCCTTAATGCAACCGTTGTGTTAGATTCTTTTTTTAAATCATGGATAAAGAAACCCATGCAATAATCTGAAACGGCGCTCAGAACAAAAGAGAAATTAGCCGCCATGTTGGAGTCAACAGAAACCAGAAAATACATGATAAATGTTTCCTTACCTTCGATGAACTTCATCAGAATGAAGTCCTAGGAATCCCAGGTCCCCAATAAATACTTGATTTGTTCAATAATGTCCGTTATTTATGTCCAATTAGGTTCTTTGGTTAGCGCGTTTGGTAAACAATTCCAAAGTCACAAAGCGTGTCCACTATAACGTGACGAAATGTCAAAAAGTTCCGTAACAGTCAAACGATATATTGTGAGTCAATCTTAAGAATGTTATTAACCTTTCTGATCTCCCCATCCCGGATCCGGGATCGTGAATACAGACTCAAGCTCATTACCATAACGCAACATTAACTATTCATGAAAATCGCAAATGAAATGAAATAAATATGCTAGCTCTCAAGCTTAGCCTTTTGTTAACAACACTGTCATCTCAGATTTTCAAAATATGCTTCTCAACCATTGCAAAACAAGCATTTGTGTAACAGTACTGATGGCTAACGTAGCATTTAGCATTAGCATTCAGCTGGCAACATTTACACAAAAAAACAGAAAAGCATTCAAATAAAATCATTTACCTTTGAAGAACTTCAGATGTTTTCAATGAGGAGACTCTCAGATAGCAAATGTTCAGTTTTTCCTGAAAGATTATTTGTTTAGGACAAATCGCTCCGTTTTCTGCGTCACGTTTAGCTATGAAAAAACCCCTGTATCCAGGATTGTGTAAATCTATCAGCAAGCTCATTAGCATAACACAACGTTAACTATTCATGAAAATCGCAAATGAAATGAAATAAATATGCCATCTCTCAAGCTTAGCCTTTTGTAAACAACACTGTCATCTCAGATTTTCAAAATATGCTTCTCAACCATAGGAAAACAATCATTTGTGTAAAAGTAGCTAGCTAGCGTTAGCATTTAGCGTTAGCATTTAGCGTTAGCATTAGCGTTAGCATCCAGCACGCAACATTTCAACAAAAACATAAAAGCCTTCAAATAAAATCATTTACCTTTGAAGAACTTCTGATGTTTTCAATGAGGAGACTCTCAGTTAGATAGCAGATGCTCAGTTTTTCCAAAAAGATTCTTTGTGTATTAGAAATAGCTCCGTTTTATACATCACATTTGGCTACCAAAAAAAAAACGAAAATTCAGTCCTCAAAACGCGAACTTTTTTCCAAATTAACTCCATAATATCGACTGAAAACATGGCAAACGTTGTTTAGAATCAATCATCAAGGTGTTTTTCACATATCTCTTCATTGATACATCGTTCTTGGACACATGCTTTCTCCCCTGAATCAAATGGTAAAGTAAAAGCAGTTGGCAATTGCGCACCGAATTCCACGCAGGACACCAGGCGGACACTTGGAAAATGTAGTCTCTTATGGTCAATCTTCCAATGATATGCCTACAAATACGTCACAATGCTGCTAAGACCTTGGGCGAACGACAGAAAGTGTAGGCTCATTCCTTGCGCAATCACAGCCATATAAGGAGACAATGGAAAACAGAGCTTCAGAAATTCTGCTAATTCCTGGTTGATGCATCATCTTGGTTTCGCCTGTAGAATGAGTTCTGGGGCACTTACAGACAAAATCTTTGCAGATTCTGAAACTTCAGAGTGTTTTCTTTCCAAAACTGTCAAGAATATGCATAGTCGAGCATCTTTTCGTGACAAAATATCGCGCTTAAAACGGGAACGTTTTTTATCCAAAAATGAAATAGCGCCCCTAGAGATCTAACAGGTTAACATACATCTTGAATAACTTTCCAACCGGAGAATTACATTGACTTCAAATGAGCGATGGAACGGAGCTGCCTCTCACGTGAACGTGCGTAATCGCCTCATGGTCACCTCATGGCAGTGTTTACTCATTCTTGTCTCCTTCGGCCCTCCTTCACATTAGCGTCATCAGACAATGTTCTATTGACTGTTGACTTCTAGTGGAAGCAGTAGGAAGTGAAAACTCATCCATATCTCGCTGTAATTTCAATGGGAGCTTGTTTGAAAATCTACCAGCCTCATAAAAATCCAAACAGGAAGTGGAACTTCTCAGGTTTTTGCCTGCCATATGAGTTCTGTTATACTCACAGACATAATTCAAACAGTTTAAAAGAAACTTCAGAGTGTTTTCTATCCAAACTAATAATAATATGCAACTATGACTGAAGAGCAGGCTGTTTACTCTGGGCACCTTTTCATCCAAGCTACTCAATACTGCCCCTGCAGCCATAAAAAGTTAAGCAAAGCGTGCTTCTATATCAGGAAACATCTTCATTGTCCTCTGAATTAGCGAGTTGTCGAAATTGACACAGTTGTTGCATGGAGTAAAATTGGGCAGGGTCATGCTTTTATTCAATTTCAATCAGGGGGAGGGTTTAATAATTTTTTATTTAGTCCAGGGGAGGGTCATGTAATTTGAAATGGATTAAATGTCATATTGCTCAAGCTTTGAGAATGAGTAGCTTATAATATTTCAATGTGTGCCCGATGGTGCCCCTCATCCTTGATTCTCTGCTGAGCCTAGTGTAGTCTCAATCAAATGATCCATTGCCTATACTTAAAGCAATAAGGCCCGAGGGGGTGTGGAATATGGCCAATATACCACAGCTAAGGGCTGTTCTTATGCACGACGCAACGCAGAGCGCCTGGTTACAGCCCTTAGCCATGGTATATTGGCAATATACTACAAACATCCGAGGTGCCTTTTTGCTATTATAAACTGGTTACCAAAGTAATTAGAGTAGTAAAAATAAATGTTTTGTCATACCTGTGGTATACGGTCTGAGATACCACGGCTGTCAGCCAATCAGCATTCAGGGCTCCAATTACCCAGTTTATAATATAGGCTAGCCAGACAGAAGCCACTCCTAAGTAAAATGCACATGACAGCTCGCTTGGAGTTTGCCAAAATGCACCTAAAGGACTCTCATACCATGAGAAACAAGATTCTCTGGTCTGATGAAACCAAGACTGAACTCTTTGGCCTGAATGCCAAGCATCACATCTGGAGGAAACCTAACACCATTCCTATGGTGAAGCATGGTAGTGGCAGCATCATGCTGTGGGGATGTTTTTCAGCGGCAGGCAGACTAGTCAGGATCAAGGGAAAGATGAACAGAGCAAAGTACAGAGAGGTCCCTGATGAAAACCTGCTGCAGAGCACTCAGGACCTCAGACTGGGGCGACCCTAAGCACACGGCCAAGACAATGCAGGAGTGGTTTCAAGACAAGTTTCTGAATGTCCTTGGGTGGCCCAGCCAGAGCCTGGCCTTGAACCCGGTCGAACATCTCTGGAGAGACCTGAAAATAGCTGTGCAACGATGCTCCCCATCCAACCTGACAGAGCTTGAGAGGATCTGCAGAGAAGAATGGGAGAAACTCCCGAAATACAGATGTGCCAAGCTTGTAGCATCATTCCCAAGAAGACTCAAGGCTGTAATCGCTCCCGAAGGTGCGAACAAAGGGTTAAAGGGTCTGAATACTGGCTGTCCATTTCTTTATGTTTTTTTATACATTTGCAAAAGATGTATAAAAACCTGTTTTTGCTTTGTCATTATGCCGTACTGTGTGTAGGTTGATGAGGGGGGAAAAAAACAATTTAATCAATTTTAGAATAAGGCTGTAACATAACAAAATCTGGAAAAAGTCAAGGAGTCTGAGTACTTTCCGAATGCACTGTAAGTCTCTGTTCTGTCCTAGGAGTGAGGGTAATCGGTTGGCATGTTCTCTGCTATCCACTTGATGTTTTAATTATTATTTAGGGTAAAGGGGAGGGTCACTTTTTTTAAAGCGTTCAGGGATACATTTTACTGAAGGGGGGGCTATTAATTTTCAATTCAGAGATGTCCAATTTTCTCCAGGCATCCTGGAGAAAATAACATACAGTCCTTCAGTGGCATAACTTTTGATGGACTCTTTCTCTAGTGGAACCGAAACCATAGAAGTTTAGTGGTACCTTAATTGGGGAGAACAGGCTCGTGCTGATGCCTGGAGTGGAATAGGTGGAATGGTATCACATACATCAAACACGTGTCATCCATGTGTTTGATACCTTTCCATTTGCTCCGCTTATTATCCCACCCACAATTCAAAGCAGAGAATAGTGTTTAGGCTGCATTACAGTCCATGCACTCTCCTGTCACACACTGGTAGTAGTGCACAGCCAAGCCAGGGTTAAGTCAATTAGATACAAATGCATTCAGTATCTCTGGATAATATAATCAGAGAAAATATAGCTTAATAGAACTCTTGACCAAAAAGCATGGAAACCCTTTCCCCAGTTCTATATCATTAGTCTGCTTAGTATCGCTCGCTTTCTCTCGCGCACTCTCTCGCTCTCTCTGCTGTCTGACCCTGGTGGCATGGAGAGACTAATTGCTCTTTAAATTGGCTGGAGCCTAGCTACCAGAGCATGGACCACATCCAGGGTTCGGTAGGTTACTTTCTAAATGTAATCCGTTACAGTTACTAATTACCTGTCCAAAATTGTAATCAGTAACGTAACTTTTGGATTACCCAAACTCAGTCTCCAGAGGGTGGTGCTGTCTGCACAACGCATCACCTGCCCTCCATGACACCTACAGCACCCAATGTCACAGGAAGTCCAAAAAGATCATCAAGGACAACAAGCCACTGCCTTTTCACACCTCTATCATTCAGAAGGTGAGGTCAGTACAGGTGCATCAAAGCTGGGACTGAGAGATTGAAAAACAGCTTCCATCTCAAGGCCATCAGACTGTTAAATAGCCTTCAATAACTCAGAGAGGCTGCTGCCTACACTGAGACCTGATCACTGGACACTAATTAATGGATCACTAGTCTTAAACAAGGCCACTTTAAATAATGTGACTTTAATAACATACCTTACATATCACATGTATAGTATATACTGTATTTTAAACCATCTACTGCACCTTGCCTATGCCGCTCAGCCATCACTCATCCATATACTTATATGTACATATTCTCATTCACCCCTTTAGATTTCCGTGTATTAGGTAGTTGTTGGGGAATTGTTAGATATTATTGCACTGATGGAACTAGAAGAACAAGCATTTTGCTACACTCATTAACATTAACATCTGCTAACCATGTGTATGTGACCAACAAAATTTGATTTGATTTAACTACGCAAGTCAGGTAAGAACACATTCTTATTTGCAATAAAGGCCTACCCCAGATGACGCAGGGCCAATTGTGCGCAGCCCTATGGCACTCACAATCACGGTCGGATGTGATACAGCCTGAATTCGAACCAGGGACTGTAGTAAAGACTCTTGCACCGAGACGCAGTGCCTTAGAACGCTGTGCCACTCGGGAACCACGACATATATATATATATAGATATATATATATATATATACATACATACATACATACATACATATGTATATAAAAAACCCATCTGGTTTGGGCATTCTTGGACTATCATTTGTTTTTTAACAGGACGATAACCCAACACACCTTCAGGCTCTGTAAGGGCTATTTTACCAAGTAGGAGAGTGATGTTGTGCTGCATCAGATGACCTGGCCTCCACAAATTGAGATGGTTTGGGATGAGTCGGACCGCAGAGTGAAGGAAAAGCAGGCAACAAGTGGTCAGCATATGTGGGACTGTTGGAAATGCATTCCAGGTGAAGCTGGTTGAGAGAATGCCAAGCGAAAGCTGTCATCAAGGCAAAGGGTGGCTATTTGAAAATCTTTTTGTTTAGCACTTTTTTGGTAACTACATGATTCCATGTGTTATTTCATAGTTTTAATTACTTCACTATTATTGTACAATGTAGAAAATAGTACAAATAAAGAAAAAGAAAAACCCTTGAATGAGTATGTGTTCTAAAATTGTTGACTGGTAGTGTATCTCCACACAGACTCCCTTTAATGGCTCTATTATCAGTAATGTAGGGGACAGGGAGGGAGAAAGAGAGAGAGAAGAAACATTGTCCTGCTAATCATTATTAGTAATTGAGCATTGCTTTTTCTTATTATCTATCTGTGTCAATATTGATTTGATGAATTATTTTGTTTGTGTTTAAGATATTCCAGAGCAACAGATACAGAGAGACACAAATCGAATAGAGAGAGAAACAGAGGGACAGACAGTGAAAGAGAGAGGGAGAGCGAACAAGCAAGAGAGAGAGAGAGTTGGACATGATGGTGTTCTATGATGGCGTTCTCCTCCCTGTTCATAGCATCGCTGGCAGTAAGAGTTTTACTGTCGGTCTCCACTTTGCGATGGTCATAATGTTTAATGCGCTGTCTTGGGCTCTCTCTCTGTGTGTGTGTGTGTGTGTGTGTGTGTGTGTGTGTGTGTGTATGTGTGTGTGTGTGTGTGTGTGCGCGCGTGTGTGAGTGGATCCATCACAGACACTAGAGGATCCCATCAGCTTTCTATAGGCTAAACCTGGGGCATTCAACTCTTACCCTACGAGGTCCAGAGCCTGCTGGTCATCTCTTCTACCTGATAATTCTTTACACACACCTGGTCTCCCAGGTCTAAATCAGAATCTGATTAGAAGGGAACAATGAATAAAGGCCGTGGAACTGGCTTTGAGGTCCAGAGTGGAGTTTGAGGAGACTAGACCTACTATACTGAACAAAAATACAGTATATACGCAACATGCAACAATTTCAATGATTGTACTGAGTTACAGTTCATATAAGGAAATCTGTCAATTGAAATGAATGAATTAGGCCCTAATCTATGGATTTCACGCCTGGGAGGGCATAGGCCCACCCACTTGGGAGCCAGGCCTAGCCAATCAGAATGGGGAGCCAGTGCCAGCCAGATGACTCCTCAGTTTCATCAGCTGTCATAAATCATTCATTGAGAGCATTCTGTCCTACTGCTTGACCTGCTGGTTTGGGAATATCAAGGTTGCACAGAAAAATAGGTTGTGCAAGATAGTCAGAACTTGTGGGAAAATCATGTGGCAGCAACAATAAGAACTGTTAACTCTACCTGGGCAGAACCCTCCAAAAAGGCGAAAAAAATTGGTGGTTGACGCTTCCCGTCCATTCCACCCCGAATTCCAGCTCCTTCCCTCATGCCGCAGGTACAGACTACCTAAGGTTTAAAAAAATTGGGCCAAGTACTCTTTTATTCCGAATGCAATTCCTCAATTTAACAAAATATTGGACAAATTGCACTTAGCACTTGCACTATGAAACTGCACTTACCCTGCCTATTTTCTTTAATGTGATATGTTTTATGACTGCTGCAAAATGAATTGCCTCTCTGAGGACATTAATGTTTTCGAAAACTGAATCTGAAATAACTCCAAACATAGCCTATAGGCCTAGGACCCCTGGAACACAGTTGGAAAGCACATAGCCTACAGAGCCTAGTGAAATGTGTTCTTATACGCCCAGTCATTGAAAACAGAGTTTTGACTGGCCACTATTTAAAAGAGGATCCCAACTTCCTCGTGCTGCTATATTTATTGCTCACTTCTTAAAAATAAAAAGAGAAAATCCATTTTTGAATAAAGCCCTGAAGTGGTATCGATATATTGATGACATTCTGATTTTATGGCAATACTCAATGACATTGACCCCGATCTCAAATTCACTATTGAACGTGACACTCAACGTGTTCATTACCTCAGTATGTGGATTGAGAAATCAAACGAAACCCTGTTTACAACTCTGTATAGAAAAGAAACAGACAGAAATACTCTATTGCAGGGGAACAGCTTCCATCCTGAGCCATTAAAAAGGGGACTTCCAAGAAGCCAATTTTTCAGACTGCGCCGTAAATGCCACTCCACAGAGGATTATCTAAAAAAGCAGCGGAGATGCGCATTAGGTTTCTAAGAAGAGGCTATTTGCCACAATGTGTGGATGAAGCTCTTAATTTGGCATTGGGAAAAACACGAGATGAACTGTTACAAAAAAGACCCGCTAAAGCTAAAGAACACTTTGTAATGTTCACAACTACATATATTTTGAACTTGTGAAAAGTGGAAGGTGTGGTCAAGAAACACTGGCATATTTTATCATCAGACCCAGCTTTGCCGGCTGAATTTAAAAATCCACCACTTGTGTATAAGAGAGGATGCAATTTACGCGATAAATTGGTTCATGCCAACTGCCAGCCACAAAAGAAAATCAGCCAGGCTCTTTTACGCGTTCTACCAAATGGTAGCTATAAATGCAGAGGATGCGCACAGTGCAACAATATGATGAAGTGTGAATATCTCTGCCACCCACACACAGGAAAACGGTTCCAAATAAATGACATTACTACGTGTTCCACCACGCATGTTATTTACATTATTTTATGTCCATGTGGGCTCTGCTATGTCGGTAAAACCTTGTTCTCTCAAACAGAGAATTTGTGAACATAAAAGTTAAATCAGGAGAAACGTCAGGGATTATCCAGTCGCAGTACATTTCAATGACCTGAAGCATGACATTTCTACCTTTAGATTTTGTGGCTTAGAGAAAGTTAAGATATCAGACAGGGGAGGTGATAATAATACTCTGAGTAAAAGAGAATGTTTTGGGATTTTCACCCTCCAGAAATTATGTCCTAAAGGACTTAATGATGAAATGGCTATGTATGTTATGTTGTGAATTTGAACATGAATTATGTGCCTATTTAAGCTTACTCTGTTTTTCGTGCGATGTACCCATTGATTACTGAAAACTTGCTATGTCCTTATTGTGGTTTTACAGACGTGTTTCATATGTCTTATTTATACACTTTTGTAATATTTCTGAAATGCATATTGTTATATTTGGTAGCACTTATTTGTTTTTTCTTCTGCCTCCAACCCCCTTCAATGTGTGGAACGGATGTGGGTGGGGCTTGGTCTACATAAAGGTGCAAATGTAAAAAAAATCACAAAAGCTCTGACGAAGGCCGTGAGGCCGATACGTAAACTTATTACAGATCAGTGATACTTTCAAGAGCAGTGTGCGGTTTCCTTTTTCCTTCATCTATTTTAGAATATTAAAAAGGTAGACCTTTTGTTATACCCAATATAGCAATTCATATTATTTTACCAAAATGAATTATTGTTACTGTAAAAGATGTTGGGTTAAAAATAACCCAAATTGGGTAATTTTGACAACCCAGAGCTAGGTCAATATTGGCCAAACACAGCATTGGGTTAATTCAACCCAGCGGGTTTGGATTGAGCTTCTAACCCAGCACCTTGAGTTGAGCGCTTGACCCAACTGGTAGGTAAATTTAAAATAAAATAAAATCAAATTTTATTTGTCACATACACATGGTTAGCAGATGTTAATGCGAGTGTAGCGAAATGCTTGTGCTTCTAGTTCCGACAATGCAGTAATAACCAACAAGTAATCTAGCTAACAATTCCAAAACTACTACCTTAAACAAAGTGGCATAATTAAAGTGGCTAGTGATACATGTATTACATAAAGATGCAGTAGATGATATAGAGTACAGTATATACATATACATATGAGATGAATAATGTAGGGTATGTAAACATTATATTAGGTAGCATTGTTTAAAGTGGCTAGTGATATATTTTACATCATATCCCATCAATTCCCATTATTAAAGTGGCTGGAGTTGAGTCAGTGTGTTGGCAGCAGCCACTCAATGTTAGTGGTGGCTGTTTAACAGTCTGATGGGCTTGAGAAAGAAGCTGTTTTTCAGTCTCTCGGTCCCAGCTTTGATGCACCTGTACTGACCTCGCCTTCTGGATGATAGCGGGGTGAACAGGCAGTGGCTCGGGTGGTTGTTGTCCTTGATCATCTTTATGGCCTTCCTGTGACATCGGGTGGTGTAGGTGTCCTGGAGGGCAGGTAGTTTGCCCCCGGTGATGCGTTGTGCAGACCTCACTACCCTCTGGAGAGCCTTACGGTTGTGGGCGGAGCAGTTGCCGTAGCAGGCGGTGATACAGCCCGCCAGGATGCTCTCGATTGTGCATCTGTAGAAGTCTGTGAGTGCTTTTGGTGACAAGCTGAATTTCTTAGACTATATTGCTGGGTTAAAACAACCCAGTGTGTTGGGTTGTGACATAAACCCAGCACATTGGGTTGGGGGATTGACACAGCAGATAGATTAATTATGTAATCCTTCGGGTCATTTTCAGTGTCATCCTAATTCCAATTTTGTTTGCATATTTTTGCCTTCCCTACCATCCCAACCCTCCCTTTCATACACAAACACAATCAAGATGCAATGTTGAATTTCAAATAATGAATCTATATTTTGCCTGCATTTCAGAACCTACACCACGTCAGAGAATGTACAAGAGAATATCATTTTAAAAAATATGACCTTGAAACTAAGCCCTATTGTCTAAATAAGTACACTCCTCAAAAAAATTAAGGGAACACTTAAACAACACAATGTAACTCCAAGTCAATCAAACTTCTATGAAATCAAACTGTCCACTTAGGAAGCAACACTGATTGACAATAAATTTAACATGCTGTTATGCAAATGGAATAGACAACAGGTGGAAATTATAGGCAATTAGCAAGACACCCCCAATAAACGAGTGGTTCTGCAGGTGGTGACCACAGACCACTTCTCAGTTCCTATGCTTCCTGGCTGATGTTTTGGTCACTTTTGAATGCTGGCGGTGCTTTGACTCTAGTGGTAGCATGAGACGGAGTCTACAACCCACACAAGTGGCTCAGGTAGTGCAGCTCATCCAGGATGGCACATCAGTGGGAGCTGTGGCAAGAAGGTTTGCTGTGTCTGTCAGCGTAGTGTCCAGAGCATGGAGGCGCTACCAGGAGACAGGCCAGTACATCAGGAGACGTGGAGGAGGCCGTAGGAGGGCAACAACCCAGCAGCAGGACCGCTACCTCCGCCTTAGTGCAAGGAGGAGCAGGAGGAGCACTGCCAGAGCCCTGCAAAATGACCTCCAGCAGGCCACAAATGTGCATGTGTCTGCTCAAATGGTCAGAAACAGACTCCATGAGGGTGGTATGAGGTCCCGACGTCAACAGGTGGGGGTTTTGCTTACAGCCCAACACCGTGCAGGACGTTTGGCATTTGCCAGAGAACACCAAGATTGGCAAATTCGCCACTGGCTCTTCACAGATGAAAGCAGGTTCACACTGAGCACATGTGACAGATGTGACAGAATCTGGAGACGCTGTGGAGAACGTTCTGCTGCCTGCAACATCCTCCAGCATGACCGGTTTGGCGGTGGGTCAGTCATGGTGTGGGGTGGCATTTCTTTGGGGGGCCGCACAGCCCTCCATTTGCTCGCCAGAGGTGGCCTGACTGCCATTAGGTACCGAGATGAGATCCTCAGACCCCTTGTGAGACCATATGCTGGTGTGGTTGGCCCTGGGTTCCTCCTAATGCAAGACAATGCTAGACCTCATGTGGCTTGAATGTGTCAGCAGTTCCTGCAAGAGGAAGGCATTGATGCTATGGACTGGCCCGCCCGTTCCCCAGACCTGAATCCAATTGAGCACATCTGGGACATCATGTCTCGCTCCATCCACCAACGTTGCACCACAGGCTGTCCAGGAGTTGGCGGATGCTTTAGTCCAGTTCTGGGAGGAGATCCCTCAGGAGACCATCCGCCACCTCATCAGGAGCATGCCCAGGCGTTGTAGGGAGGTCATACAGGCACGTGGAGGCCACACACACTACTGAGCCTCATTTTGACTTGTTTTTAGGACTTTACATCAAAGTTGGATCAGCCTGTAGTGTGGTTTTCCTCTTTAATTTTGAGTGTGACTCCAAATCCTGACCTCCATGGGTTGATAAATTTGATTTCCATTGATAATTTGTGTGATTTTGTTGTCAGCACATTCAACTATGTAAAGAAAAAAGTATTTAATATGAAGATTTAATTCATTCAGATCTAGGAAGTGTTATTTTAGTGTTCCCTTTATATTTTTGAGCAGTGTATTATTTCACAAGATTTCATAAAATAGGATTTATTATTAGAATGTATTTAAATTATTTCATGAACCAAACAGTCCAAACAGACTAAAGCCTCAATTAAACTTGATGTGCACGCTCAGATTGCAATCTGAGAAAAACACAGATCGGTCTATCAGACAGTACAGGAGCTAATAAATAGATATTCACATTCACTGACACACTTCAGCTATCTTAGGTGACAGAACACACACACCATGCTGTTTTTCCATACAATAATGGTCTACATTTGGGTCGAGTTAAAACCTCTTTCTTCTACCTCCTCCTTTTTCGAACATTCTGTTAAAAATCGCGCAACTTTTCAGCGTCCTGCTACTCATGCCAGGAATATAGTATATGCATATGATTAGTATGTGTGGATAGAAAACACTCTGAAGTTTCTAAAACTGGTTAAATCACGGCTGTGACTATAACAGATTGTGTGTTTCATTGAAAAACGCAAGAAAAACTGCTCTCTGAAAGCTAAAAATAATTTCCATAAGTCACTTCCACGAGTTGTTAAAAGAGGACAAAATTTAATAACGACCTGCATGCAATTCATACAAATTCCACACGATGTCGCCATTGTCGTCATTTTCAATTGAATTAATTGTTGGAAAATCCATCTATCTGGCATCCGTTTCTTCCAGTCTTCACCCGGATGTTGTTAATGTAGACATTGGCAGCCATTGATTTGCAAACGAGGAGCTATTGAATAGACATCGCCCTGTAATCATTTTGATAGATTATAAACGTTTACTAATACCTAAAGTTGGATTACAAAAGGATTTCGAAGTGTTTTGTGAAAGTTTATCGTCAACTTTTTTAATTTAAAAAAATTACGCAGTGTTTAAAAACGATGTTTTTTTCTGAATGACACAGCTTCCATACAAAGCTATTTTGGGTATATATGGACCGATTTAAACGAAAAAAAGACCCAATAGTGATGTTTATGGGGCATATAGGATTGCCAAGAAAGAAGCTTGTCAAAGGTAATGAATGTTTTATATTTTATTTCTGCGTTTTGTGCTGCGTCGGATAAGCGGAGTCTCTGTTTACGTCGCATTCAGGCATTTTCAGGTGGTGCATGCTATCAGATAATACCTTCTCATGCTTTCGCCGAAAAGCATTTTAAAAATCTGACTTGCTGGCTAGGTTCACAACGAGTGTAGCTTTAATTCAATACCCTGCTTGTGAATTTTGATCAAGGTTTGAGTTGTAACGAGTACATTTAGCATTTATCGTAGCGCATTTGCATTTCCAGGTGTCTACTTGAGACATCTGCGTCTCAAGTAGAATCAAGAAGTTAAAACATTGTTACACGGAACAAGTGTAAAATATTACATCTGAAGGTCACTCTAAGGACATGGACTAATGACTCATTACCTAATATTTCATTCTGTATTTTATTCATAAAGCACTTTTCACACTCCCCAAAATGTGACATTTGTATTTAAAATGAATGGTTGTGATAGAATGAAAGTGTACCAGAAAGCATTTCAGTAGATTAACTAAAGGCAAAAGAGCCACATACAGGAACAAAAAAAGCAGGAACAAATGCTAGTCAATTTAACAGAGCTATAAATAGTGTCTTAGGCATATTATAATTTCAATGAGACATTCATGGCTCATCCATCTATTTTAATTAATTTTTTAAAATTTCAATTTAAACTTAAACTTTATTTAACTAGGCAAGTCAGATAAGAACAAATTCTTATTCACAATGACGGCCTAGGAACAGTGGGTTAACTGCCTTGTTCAGGAGTAGAACGACATAATTTTACCTTGTCAGCTGGCCATTGGTCGATTAATTTACAGGAACACATCAGCCGGAAGGCTGTGCTTCTTCCTGTCACTTCTCACACTACATAAAAGAGCAGATACTTATCCACTATTGTTCAGTGGAAAAAAGGCATGCTCGCAATAGTCTTACTGCGGGGGATTCAAATCAAATCATTCTGATCCTGGCAGCTGATACACCGTGGTTTGTAGGAATTCCCATGCTGAGGTACAATGGGAATGATATCAAACACTTAATAGGACTTGAAGCACACATCCAGTGCCCCAAGCAGTGTACCTTGCTCCAATGCCAGTCCATTAATGACTGTAAACACCTGTGAGCAGTACCTAAGAGCCAATACAAACCTCTGCCAGGTGCAGGTACTCAACCATGTTGGTCCCAACCTGTTAGAGTAATCATTTGATTTTAGAATACGAGAAAGTGAAAAACATTGAGGCACACTGATAATTCCATTACACACAATTTATTTTGTATATTTTATAGCCATTTACATCAATCAACAACCAATCCCTGTTTGATGCCTACATCTTCCATTAATTTGGGTCTGGGGCTCATAGGTTAATTTACGCAACACAAACCACCTTTCTAGCCAACCATTTCATGCAGATTTGGTATTTGCTATTTTATTAGGATCACAATTTGCTATTGCAAAAGCAGCAGCTACTCTTCCTGAGTTCCACACAACACGTGAAACATGACACAATACAGAACATGAATAGACAAGAAAAATTATGTTCAGGACAGAACTACAATAAGAAAAATTAAAGGCACACATAGCCTACATATCAATGCATACACACAAACTATCTAGGTAGGGGAGAGGCATTGTGCCGTGAGTTGTTGCTTTATCTATTTTTTGATGCACTCAGTCTCTCTTTTTTGAAACCAGGTTTGCTCTTTATTTGATCAATATGAGATGGAATGGAGTTCCATGCAATAATGGCTCTATAATACTGTACTCTTTCTTGAATCTGTTCTGAATTTGGGGAGTGTGAAAAGACCCCTGATGACATGTCTGGTGGGGTAAGTGTGTGTGTCAGAGCTGTGTGTAAGATGACTTTGCAAACAATTTAGGATTTTCAACACATTACTGTTTCTGTAAAAAGAAGAATTGATGCACTCAGTCTCTCCTCAACTCTTATCCAAGAGAGACTGGCATGCATAGTATTTTTACCAAAAACAATGCTCTTAGTTTTAGAGATGTTCAGGACCAGTTTATTACTGGTCACCCATTCCAAAACACAGTGCAACTCTTTGTTAAGTGTTTCAAGTGACTTCAATAGCTATGGTTGCTAATGCGTACATGGTTGACTCATCAGCTAACAAGACACACATGCTTTGTTTAATGCCAGTGGCAAGTCATTGGTAAAATAGAAAAGAGTAGGGGGCCTAGAGAGCTGCCCCGCGGTACACCACTCTTTACATGTTTGACATTAGAGAAGCTTCCATTAAAGAAAACTATTTTGATAGCTCTGAATCCACAATATGGCAGAGGTTGAAAAGCCATAACACATACAGTACCAGTCAAAAGTTTGGACACACCATCTCATTACAGGGTTTTTCTTTATTTTTACTCATTTCTGCATTAAAGAATAATATTGAAGACATCAACACTATGAAATAACACATATGGAATCATGTAGTAACAAAAAAAGTATTAAACAAATCAAAATATATTTTCTAATTGAGACTCCTCAAAGTAGCCACCCTTTGCCTTGATGACAGCTTTGCACACTCTTGGCATTCTCTCAACCAGCTTCATGAGGTAGTCACCTGGAATGCATTTCAATTAACAGGTGTCCGTTGTCAAAAGTTAATTTGTGGAATGTCTTTCCATCTTAATGCGTTTCAGCCAATCAGTTGTGTTGTGACAAGGTATAGGTGGAATACAGAAGATGGTCATTTAAAAATAGGGCTAAGTCCATATTATTGCAAGAACCGCTGAAAATAAGCAAAGAGAAATGACAGTCCATCATTACTTTAAGACATGAAGGTTAGTCAATCAAGAAAATATCAAGAACTTTGAACGTTCCTTCAAGTCTAGTCTCAAAAATCATCAAGAGCTATGATGAAACTGGCTCTCATGAGGACAGTTCTCATGCGTTACCTCTGCTGCAGAGGATAAGTTCATTACCAGCCTCAGAAATTGCAGCCCAAATAAAGGCTTCACAGAGTTTCACAGGCACATCTCAACATGAACTGTTCAGAGGAGACAGCATGAATCAGGCCTTCATGGTCGAATTGCTGCAAAGAAACCACTACTAAGGGATGCCAATAATAATAAGAAACTTAATTTGGACAAGAAACATGAGCAATGGACATTAGACTGGTGGAAATCTGTCCTTTGGTCTGATGAGTCCAAATATGAGATTTTTGGTTCCAACCGTTGTCTTTTTGAGATGCAGAGTAGGTGAATGGATTATCTCCGCATGTGTGGTTCTCACCATGAAGCAAGGAGGAGGAGGTGTGATGGTGTGGGGTGCTTAGCTGGTGACACTGTCTGTCATTTATTTAGAATTTAAGCCACCCTTAACCAGCATGGCTACCACAGCATTCTGCAGCGATATGCCATCCCATCTGGTTTGCGCTTAGTGTTTTGCACTTAGTAGGCTTTATAGGGGCTATTTGACCAAGAAGGAGAGTGACTGAGTGCTGCATCAGATGACCTGGCCTCCACAATCACTCAACCTCAACGCAATTGAGATAGTTTGGGATGAATTGGACCGCAGAGTGAAGGAAAAGCAGCCAACAAATGCTCAGTATATGTGACCCGAATCAGGAAAGTAGGCATATGTCGCAAGTCACGACTTAACAGTTTTACATTTGAATGTAAACATTTTTTTTTATCAAAATGCATTTTTTTGCAGAAATATTTTTGAAATCTCATGTGCCTTAATAACAAACTCGTATGCCATCTGTAAATATGGATAACATTGTTAAATTTACAAGCCTTGTTGATTAAGCCACAGAAAAAAGCTGGCAACCTTCCCACTATCCATGATTGGCCGAGATAATGAGTGGGCTGGACATGCCGAGAGAGGAGTTCGGATTGGTCTGCCATAGAAGCTGTGTTGGTAATCCTGTTGAACTCAGCTTTTTAAAATGTATTGTGTAGTGGAGCCGCATAAGTGTGGCTCTCCACTTTCTGGAGGATCAAGTTTTGAAATCAGTGGAATTACAGTGTGATAGCTAAAGAGCTGGAGGAAACAAACGTCTCTGGATTTCATCTTCAAACTAAGAGCAACCGTGGGATGGCATTCCTGGCAGGAAGACGCATCCATGCACGATCCATGCAAGGTCTAAGGCACTGCATCTCAATCTCTGGTTCAAATCCAGGTTGTAACATATCCGGCAGTGATTGGGAGTCCCATAGGGCGGCGCATAATTGGCCCAGCGTAGTCCGGGTTTGGCCGGGGTAGGCAATCATTGTAAGTAATAATTTGTTCTTAACTGACTTGCCTACTTAAATAAAGGATACATTTATAGAAAAGTACAACCTCTTTGTCTACATGGCATTTAGCAGAGGTGTGGAACATAGTGTGTAAAAGGTGATTAGCTTCTCTGTGCAGATTAAGATAGCTGATGATGCCACAGCTCACACTTGTCTGTTCCTGCAGATATTGAAAACGGGATGTCACATACTGCGGTCGCCCCCAAAAGGCTCTGATCAAAGGCTCTTATCTGTATGCCCAAGACAAGTTTGTATCAGTAAAAAAAAGGTTTCAAACCTGCCATCAAAGCATATGTACACATTATATTAACATATTCACATACCCAGTCTTTTTTATGCTGAGTACATATAATAATTTTGGCTTTATCAGTTTTGCTTTTCTGTTGAACGCTAACATCAAAACACTGGTGTATTGAGCTGTTCATTTTTATTTCATGTCATTGTGCCTACTCACAATAGCATCTCAGAATCCTTTATTAGATTGGAATTTTCCGTCAGAATGGAAATGCAGCCCAATTTTATCCATGACTGGATTTTTTCCATGTTCGAGCCTAATTGGTAGAATGCACTTGCAGTTCTTTTAGCGCCTCTATGGCTTTGTTATAGTTTACCTATTCTATTCCCCCTTTTACGGGAGTGTCATAAACCACAGACCATATTTTCATGGAGGTTATTTTTGCGCTTCTCTCGGTGTCCAGAGTGTTTAGATTTCCTCACTCACGGCTATAATATATGCCATTTTTTTTAAAATACCCACTTCCCCAGAGAGTAGTTATGGTATTTGTGCCTTTTTAATTGTTCACGGCACCTTTTTAATTGTTCACGGCACCTGATGCCTTGTATTAGAACCGTTACTGAAGTGTCTGCCAATTTACTACTGGAGAATATGGAAGACGTAATGTCTTATACCAGTATCACACTTCACATATCACTGTTGTTGACAACACATATGACCAAAATTAGGGTCCATTGTCCATCCATAATATAAATCTCTCGTCAATACACACACACTCATAAAACAAACACACAAAACAAACAGTATTTGGTTAGGAATGTCTTCCTTTATTTAGTCATTGTTAGCCACTGCTAGTGGCCTTTACCCTCTGCTCAGGCACCAGTCATTTTTTTAGCCTGGATAATACCTGCCAGCCTCGGACTGTTTTTCTCCACCACTACGCCGGATTCCTGCCGTAAACCCTGGACCATTACTCCTGATCATCACAGCTAGCTAGCTGTCACCGAGTGACCCAGCCCTGAAGCTATCCCTGATTCAGGCGCATCTCCTGGCTAGCAAATGAAATTACCACAACTACAATACCTCTTTCGCCATCTGACCTGATCCCTTCGTCGACACGGCGCCCTGCCGTACCCCCACGACTGGTCCACAGACGTAATTCCATCCGCTGTGCCTCAACCGGTGTTAGCCGGACGTCGGTGCAGAATCTTCTGCTTACCCCGGCCTGCTAACTTTAAACGGTGTGTCTCCCGCATGCTAGCGTAGCAATGACTACCCCGCGGCTTCCCTGTTCCATCTATTGCTGTACACTGGACCCTATGATCACTTGGCTACATAGCTGATGCCTGCTGGACTGTTCATTTATCACGGTACTCCACTTTGTTTACCTTTGTTTATATGTCGGCCCGAGCCTCGAACTCAGGCCCTGCGTGTAGTTAACCGACCCTCTCTGCCCATTCATTGCCATTTTACCTGTTGTTGTTGTCTTAGCTGATTAGCTGTTGTTGTCTTACCCATTGATGTCTTAGCTAGCTCTCCCAATCAACACCTGTGATTGCTTTATCTCTCTCTCAA
Source organism: Oncorhynchus mykiss (assembly GCF_057628025.1). NCBI lineage: Eukaryota > Metazoa > Chordata > Actinopteri > Salmoniformes > Salmonidae > Oncorhynchus > Oncorhynchus mykiss. Next base: position 24,770,092 of record NC_143042.1, read on the forward strand.
ATGTCAATATGCCTTGTATACTGTTGTTTAGGATGGTTATCATTGTTTTAGTTTACTGCGGAGCACCTAGTCCCACTGTACATGCCTCAGATTCCTCCTTTGTCCCACCTCCCACACATGCGGTGACCTCACCCAGTATAACCACCGTGTCCAGAGATGCAACCTCTCTTATCATCACTCAGTGCCTGAGCTTACCTCCACCTTACCCGCACCCCACCATACCCTTGTCTGCACATTATGCCCTCAATCTATTCTACCATGCCCAGAAATCTGCTCCTTTTATTCTCTGTCCCCAATGCACTACACAACCAGTTCTGCTAGCCTTTAGCCGTCCCCTCATTCTACTCCTCCTCTGTTCCTCGGGTGATGTGGAGGCTAACCCAGGCCCTGTGTGTCCCCAGGCACTCTCATTTGTTGACTGTAATCGAAAAATCCTTGGTTTCATGCATGCTAACATCAGAAGCCTCCTCCCTAAATTTGTTTTACTCACTGCTTAAGCACACTCCGCCAACCCTGATGTACTTGCCGTGTCTGAATGCTGGTTTAGGAAGGCCACCAATAATTCTGAGATTTCCATACCCAATTACAACATTTCCGTCAAGATAGAACTGCCAAAGGGGGAGGAGTTGCAATCTACTGCAGAGATAGCTTGCAAAGTTCTGTCATACTTTCCAGGTATATGCCCAAACAGTTCGAGCTTCTAATTTTAAAAATGTATCTCTCCAGAAATAAGTCTATCTGTTGTCGCCTGTTATAGACCCCCCTCAGCTCCCAGCTGTGCCCTGAACACCATATGTGAATTGATTGCCCCCCATCTATCTTCAGAGTTTGTTCTGTTAGGTGACCTAAACTGGAATGTGCTTAACACCCCGACAGTCCTACAATCTAAACTAGATGCCCTCAATCTCACACAAAATATCAAGGAAACCACCAGGTACCACCCTAAATCCATAAACATGGGCACCCTCATAGATATTATCCTGACCAGCTTGCCCTCCAAATGCACCTCTGCTGTTTTCAATCAGAATCTCAGTGATCACTGCCTCATTGCCTGCATCCGCTATGGGTCCGTGGTCAAACAACCACCCCTCATCACTGTCAAACGCTCCCTAAAACACTTAAGCGAGTAGGCCTTTCTAATCGACCTGGCCCGGGTATCCTGGAAGGATATTGACCTCATCCCGTCAGTCGAGGATGGCTGGTCGTTCTTTAAAAGTAATTTCCTCACCATCTTAAATAAGCATGCCCCTTTCAAATAATGTAGAACTAAGAACTGTGGATAGTCAGTTTTACCCTAGTAAAACTGACTATCCACAGTTCACTCCAGACCTGACTGCCCTTGATAATCACAAAAACATCCTGTGGCGGACTGCAATAGCATAGAATAGTCGCTGCGATATGCAACTGTTCAGGGAAGTCAGGAACCAATATACACAGTCAGTCAGGAAAGCAAAGGCTAGCTTTTTCAAACAGAAATTTGCATGCTGTAGCTCTAACTCCGAACAGTTTTGGGACACTGTAAAGTCGATGGAGAACAAGAGGACCTCCTCCCAGCTGCCCACTGCACTGAGGCTAAGTAACACGGTCACCATCAATAAATCCATGAAAATCGAAAAGTTCAATAAGCATTTCTCTACAGCTGGCTATGCTTTCCTCCTGGCTACCCCAACCCCGGCCAACAGCTCCGCACCCCCGCAGCTACTTGCCCGAGCCTCCCCAGCTTCTCCTTCACCGAAAAACAGATAGCCAATGTTTTGAAAGAGCTGCAAAACCTGGACCCGTACAAATCAGCTGGGCTAGAGAGTCTGGACCCTCTCTTTCTAAAATTATCCGCCGGCATTTTTGCAACCCCTATTATCAGTCTGTTCAACCTCTCTTTCGTATCGTCCAAGATCCCTAAAGATTGGAAAGCTGCCGTGGTCATCCCCCTCTTCAAAGGGGGTGACACTCTAGAGTCTAGACCATAACTGTTATAGACCTATATCCATCCTGCCCTGCCTTTCTAAAGTCTTTGAAAGCCAAGTTAATAAACAGATCACTGACAGATCACTGACCTCTCTGCTGTGCAATCCGGTTTCCGAGCTGGTCATGGGTGCACCTCAGCCACGCTCAAGGTACTGAACGATATCATAACTGCCATCGTTAAAAGACAGTACTGTGCAGCCGTCTTCATCGACCTGGCCAATGCTTTTGACTCTGTCAATCACTGCATTCTTATCGGAAGACTCAATAGCCTTGGTTTCTCAAATGACTGTCTAGCCTGGTTCACCAACTACTTCGCAGACAGAGTTCAGTGTGTCAAATCAGAAAGCCTGTTGACCGGACCTCTGGCAGTCACTATGGGGGTACCACAGGGTTCAATTATCGGGCTGACTATTTTCTCTGTATATATCAACCATGTCACTTTTGCTGCTGGTGATTCCCTGATCCACCTCTACGGAGACAACACCATTCTGTATACATCTGGCCCTTCTTTGGACACTGTGTTATTAACTAACCTCCAAACGAGCTTCAATGCCATACAACGCTGCTTCGGTGGCCTCCAACTGCTCTTAAACGCGATTAAAACCGAATGCATGCTTTTAAACCGCTCGCTGCCCGCACCCGCCCACCTGACTAGCATCACTACTCTGTACGGTTCTGACCTAGAATACATGGACAACAACAAATACCTAGGTGTCTGGCTAGACTGTAAACTCTCCTTCCAGACTCATATCAAACATCTCCAATCCAAAATCACATCTAGAATTGGCTTTCTATTTCGCAACAAAACCTCCTTCACTAGTAAAATTGACTATTCTACCGATCCTCGACTTCGGTGATGTTATCTGCAAAATAGCTTCCAATACTGTACTCATCAAATTGGACGTAGTCTACATATTCGTCGTCAGACCCACTGGCTTCAGGTCATCTATAAGTCTATGCTAGGTAAAGCTCCGCCTTATCTCAGCTCACTGGTCACGATAACAACACCTACCCGTAGCACGCTCTCCAGCAGGTATATCTCACTGGTCATCCCCAAAGCCAACACCTCTTTTGGCCGCCTTTCCTTCCAGTTCTCTGCTGCCAGTTTTTTTTTTTAATCGCTGAAGCTGGAGACTTACATTTCCCTCACTAACTTTAAACAGCTTTCTGACCAGCTAACCGATCGCTGCAGCTGTACATAGTCCATCTGTAAATAGCCCACCCAATCTACCTACCTCATCCCCATATTGTTTTTATTTACTCTGCTGCTCTTTGCACACCAGTATCACTACTTACACACCACCATCTTCTCATCATCATCTGCTCATCTATCACTCCAGTTTTAATCTGCTAAATTGTAATTACTTTGCTACTATGGCCTATTTATTGCCTTACCTCCTCATGCCATTTGCACACACTGTATATAGACTTTCTTTTTTTCTATTGTGTAATTGACTGTACGCTTGTTTATTCCATGTGTAACCCTGTGTTGTTGTTTCTGTCGCACTGCTTTGCTTTATCTTGGCCAGGTAGCAGTTGTAAATGAGAAATTGTTCTCAACTGGCTTACCTGGTTAAATAAAGGTGAAATAAAAAATAAACATTTTAAAACGCTAGGGGGGAGATTTTAAGGGATAGTTTCACCCACATTTCTAAATTAAATACATTGAAGGAAGGGTTGATCAACCAGGTCAAATGGTTGATCAACTGAGAAAAGAGCCAAATGAATAAGGGCGGCAGAAGCTTTGAGGTTAGAAAGGCAGTCCGATATTCAAACTCCCGAGCTGCCTGCGGGGGAATCTGCAGGGAGTGATCCATCTGCCAGAGAGTTACCAGCTACAATATCTCTGTATACTTCCTACTGCTGGTGTGCCCATGAGCAAACTGCTCCCAGCCTGTGATGTTTGTCAGGTTGGTTACTGTGACAGAATAGCTTGTGCAAATGACCAATAAAGCAAGTATGGTAAAATGAAGGCCAGACTATCTATGGTAGCTGTGCATGTAATGTATCTAGTCCCAAAGTGGCTACATGGTTCTAAGAGGCTCTGGTCAAGGTATTTCAAGTTTCTATTAAGGTTATAGTATTGGTTATCAATGAAAATGTGGAAGAGGTAGGTGGTGTTTTACATAGGGTCAATGAAATTCAGTGTCTTTTTCACCTCAAAGCTCTGTCCCTACTATCAAAAATACTTTATCGGATTTACTTATCCTCAAACTTTGGAATTAAAAAGGCCAGGTTCCTCTCATTCATTGAATCTTTACCACGCTGTCCATTTAATTTGTTTTGACATTTGCATTTAAGTACAAGAAATATAGCTTGCTATCTAATCTAACTTGTCTACATCAAATTTAAGGTAAATTAACATTAGCTAGCTAACAAAATTTGCATCCATCCAACTCAACTTCACAAGTACGACTACAGCTGCCACTGTCAAAACCCATTGAAAATCAGCACATCAACGCTAGCTAACTCATTCAATCACCGTGCAAGCATGAGAGAGCCTGCCAAATAGCTTGGTTAAATTAACCCAGATGGAGAATAAGTCAACTTTAACTATGGTAACTTAGCTAGCTAGGCAGCAAACATTAGCTGACACTTTTTTAACCTGAATTACCATCAAAAATTATAATTCGTAATTTTTGTTACTCACTATTTTTACGTTTTTTAGGCTGTCGAAATAACATTAGCCATTTTCCAGTCAGTCACACAGTCGCACTAGAATTAGAAGACTTAAAAATAGAAATATCCATAGCTCAACATTAAAATAACCCAGCACCAACAACCCAACCTTGCTGTATTTACAGACAACACAAGTATTGACTCAATGCCTGCAACCCAGCAATTGGGTCATCCAAACAACCTAAAAAAAAAATAATTGTAACTTCCATCTCAAAGCCATGCATGCAAGTAGTCTTGACATGTCTGGTGCACATATATTTCTCTGTCCTCAGTTTGATTGAAGGCCTCAATCTGTATTTTTTGCCTTTTAACTGATTGCTTCTAGAACGACAGAAAGAACAACACATGATCAAGATGAGCTAACTACTAGTTTAAAGCAATTAAATATCTAATTGTTAAAAATAATGAATGTATTTGTATATTTATGAGAATAATACATGCATTTAAAATCAAATCAAAGTTGATTTGTCAAGTGCGCTGAATACAACAGGTGAATGAATACCTTACAGTGAAATTCTTAATTACAGGCTCTAACGTATAGTGCAAAAAAGGTATTAGGTGAACAATATATAAGTAAATAAATAAAACAACAGTAAAAAGACAGGCTATATACATTAGCGAGGCAATAAAAGTAGCGAGGCTACATACAGACACCGGTTATTCAGGCTGATTGAGGTAGTATATACATGTAGATATGGTTAAAGTGACTATGCATATACTGTATGATAAAAAGAGAGTAGCAGTAACATAAAATAGGGGTTGGCGGGTGGTGGGACACAATGCAGATAACCTGGTTAGCCAATTTGAGGTAGTATGAACATGAATGTATAGTTAAAGTGACTATGAATATATGATAAACAGAGAATAGCAGCAGCGCAAAAGAGGAGTTGGGGGAGCACACAATGCAAATAGTCCGGGTAGCCATTTGGTTACCTGTTCAGGAGTCTTAAAACTGTTGAGAAGCCTTTTTGTCCTAGACTTGGCAATCCGGTACCGCTTGCCATATGCAAGGATCTCAGGCCCCATGCCAAATCCTTTTAGTTTCCTGAGGGGGAATAGGCTTTGACGTGCCCTCTTCACGACTGTCTTGGTGTGTTTGGACCATTTTAGTTTGTTGTTGATGTGGACACCAAGGAACTTGAAGCCCTCAACCTGCTCCACTACAGCCCCGTCAATGAGAATGGGGGCGTGCTCGGTCCTCATTTTCCTGTAGTCCACAATCATCTTTCTTAGTCTTGGTTACGTTGAGGGATAGGTTGTTATTCTGGCACCACCCAGCCAGGTCTCTGACAACCTCCTTATAGGCAGTCTCGTCGTTGTCGGTGATCAGGCCTACCACCGTTGTGTCGTCTGCAAACTTAATGATGGTGTTGGAGTTTTACCTGGCCATGAAGTCATGGGTGAACAGGGAGTACAGGAGGGGACTGGGCACACACCCCTGGGGAGCTCCAGTGTTGAGGATCAGCGTGGCAGATGTGTTGCTCCCTACCCTCACCACCTGGGCGCGACCCTTCAGGAAGTCCAGGATCCAGTTGCAGAGGGAGGTGTTTAGTCCCAGGATCCTTAGCTTAGTGATGAGTTTTGAGTGTACTATGGTGTTGAACGCTGAGCTGTAGTCTCACGTAGGTGTTCCTTTTGTCCAGGTGGGAAAGGGCAGTGTGGAGTGCAATAGAGATTACATCATGTGTGGATCTGTTTGGGCGGTATGCAAATTGTAGTGGGTCTAGGGTTTCTGGGATAATGGTGTTGATGTGAGCCATTACCAACCTTTCAAAGCACTTCATGGCTACGGACGTGAGTGCTACGGGTCTGTAGTCATTTAGGTAGGTTGCCTTTGTGTTCTTGGGCACAGGGACTATGGTGGTCTGCTTGAAACATGTTGGTATTACAAACTCAATCAGGGACATGTTGAACATTTCAGTGAAGACACCTGCCAGTTGGTCAGCACATGCCCGGAGCACACGTCCTGGTAATCCGTTTGGCCCCACAGCCTTGTGTATACCTGTTTAAAGGTCTTACTCACATCAGCTACAGAGAGCGTGATCACACAGTCGTCCGGAACAGCTGATGCTCTCATGCATACCTTAGTGTTGCTTGCCTCGAAGCGAGCATAGAAATGTTTTAGCTCGTCTGGTATGCTCGTGTCATTGGGCAGCTCATGGCTGTGCTTCCCTTTGTATTCTGTAATGGTTTGCAAGCCCTGCAATATAAGACGAGCGTTGGCGCCGATGTAGTATGATTCAATCTTAGCCCTGTATTGACACTTTGCCTGTTTGATGGTTCGTCACAGGGCATAGCAGGATTTCTTGTAACCTTCCGGGTTAGAGTCCCGCACCTTGAAAGTGGCAGCTCTACCCTTTAGCTCAGTGCGATTGTTGACTGTAATCCACAGCTTCTGGTTGGGGTATGTACGTACAGTCACTGTGGGGACGACGTCCTCGATGCACTTATTGATAAAGCCAGTGACTGTGGTGTACTCCTTAATGCCAACGGAAGAATTCCGGAACATGATCCAGTCTGTGATAGCAAAATAGCATCTGCTTCATCTGACCACTTTTTTGTAGACCTAGTCACTGCTGCTTCCTGCTTTAATTTTAGGTTGTAAGCAGGAATCAGAAGGATAGCGTTGTGGTCGGATTTACCAAATGGAGGACGAAGGAGAGGTTTGTAAGTGTCTCTATGTGTGGAGTACAGGTGATCTAGAATTGTTTTCCCTCTGGTTGCACATTTAACATGTTGATAGAAATTTGGTAGAACTGATTTAAGTTTCCCTGCATTGAAGTCTCCGGCCACTAGGAGCGCCGCCTCTGGGTGAGTGGTTTCCTGTTGGCTTATTTCCTTATACAGCTGACTGATTGCGGTCTTAGTGCCAGCATCTGTCTGTGGTGGTAAATAAACAGCCACGAAAAGTATAGCTGAAAACTCTCTCGGCAAGCAGTGTGGCCTGCAATTTATCACAATATACTCTACTTCAGGCAAGCAAAATCTAGAGACTTCCTTAGATATCGTGCACCAGATGTTGTTTACAAATATGCACAGACCGCCCCCCCCTCGTCATACCGGAGTGTGCTGTTCTATATTGCCGGTGCAGCGCATATCCGGCTAGCTGAATATCCATGTCGTCATTCAGCCACGATTCCGTGAAACATAGGATATTACAGTTTTTGATGTCCCGTTTGTAGGATATTTGTGATCGATAACTCATCTAATTCATTGTCCAATGATTGCACATTGGCGAATATTATTGACGGTAACGGCAGCTTTCCCACTCGCCTTCTCCGGGTCCTGACAAGGCATCCGGCTCTTTGTCCTCTGTACTTGCGTTGCTTCCTCTGCAAATAACGGGGATGTCGGCCCTGTCGGGTGTTTGGAGAATGTCCTGTGCGTCCTCCTTGTTGTAGAAAAAATAGTTGTCTAATCTGAGGTGAGTGATCACTGTCCTGATATCCAGAAGTAATTTTTTTGGCGTAAGATAAGGTTGCAGAAACATTATGTACAAAATTGGTTGGGCACCTGTAAAACTGCTTCCATTTCTTCCGGCGCCATTTTAATATTGACTTACCTTTTAAGAGGAAACACTCATTTATCACTCAAAGTGTTATGAGTGAGTGCACCACAAACATATTTCCTATGTTGTTGATGCCTCCTCCTCCTCCTAATACAACCTCTTCCAACCCCACGGGTAGGGGAGGGGTATCCATCTGCAAAAGTTACATTTTGCTTTGATGTCAAGTCAACTTACATTGTTGCTAGCCAGCTACCTTAGCTGTTGTGCTAGCTAACATGCTACTGAACCTGTGACACTAGCATATTGGTATTAAAAGACAGCAACGTATTCACCTAAAAATGTAAGTTTAGGAGAAATCATTAGTTAGCTAGCTGATGATAGCTAATGTTAGCTAACAATGAACAAAATGTGTTTCCCTCAATCCCATTAAACATGATATTGCTAACTAGGCATCATTTAGCTAATAAAATGTTAAAGTTTATTAGGAAGTTTAATTAATGAGTTGGAAACTCACCGGACAACTTTGGTAGCTCGGTGCTGTAGCTAGTTAGATAGGTTGGTTTCTATTTTCCAACATATGTTTCTAATCCCCTTAATTGGCCATCAACGGGTACTTGTCTTGGAATTTATCGTGTTCACCAGAAACAGATTCTGCTAAACTGTCTTTCCACTAGTGGCAATAAATGTTGCTCCACAGGTTTGCCACAGATTCAAATAGAATCTTGAGAGATTTGTGTTCCAGAAAAAACTCTTGAGAACTTATTTACCACAAGTTGCAATAAATGTTATTGTTGCCAAAGGTTCGCAAACTCCTGCCAACATTTTATGCACACTATTTAGTTTGCAGCAAATTTGCCAGGAACAGCAATTTGTTTATTTTTGTAAGGGGTTGCAACAGTGCCTGATCTCAAGATCCTATTATGTGTTAGACAGTTGGCCCTCTGAGGACAGATTTTACTGTGGATGTTTTCCATACGTGTAATTTTGGTTGATTGTCAGGCTCAGTAGTCTGCAGTTAATTGGCCTTACATTACGGATAATTGGTAACTCTATAAGGGGCCTCCACTCTTAGGCCTAGAGACAGCATGTACAACACTAGGCGAATCATATTACTTCAGGCAACTGTTACGCCTCGTTGTTTTGTCTCATGTCATCTTTGCCATTCATATTCAATCAATATGACTGTTTTAAGGGGAATTTCACCCTGGGGAAATCTGGGCTTGTTTTCATCATATCCGAGGCATCTTCTAGGACAGTGATATGTGTTTCCCACATACTTGCCCAGGAGGAAGGAAGATCAGGGGGGTGTTCATGTCAGCAGATTCATTGCTAATTATACAAGCAGACATATTTTTTCCAGTCTCTGAAAGACTACAACTTGTGTTGGGTGGTGCTTCATGCTCTGGCCCCCATACCTCCCCGAAGGTGTGCTTTTTTTTTTACATAGGAGGCGGACTTGAGGGGGAAGGGATTCTCCTTATTTTTACTAGTTTCTGTATTGAAGAAAAAAAACAGTCATGCTGGTAAAGGTGTCACAACAATAAATTTACTGTCTAGCACAATTCTGCACAACCAAATCACCCTTCCTCATCTCAAAGTACTGTCCTCCCCCAGCGCATTGACTTTGCCAGATCATTCTTGTCAATAGTAGCCCTTTGCAGGGGATTTTTGTAGACATGTCTTTGTATTGTGTTTTGAACATCTTTAAAGAGAAAAATGAGGTGGTTGTGTCATTACTGTTGTAGTCTTGATTTTATACCTTTCAGTGTCCCTTGCTGGTTTCTTACCCACAATCTTGGTGTGCTCCATAACCACAAGATGTGTCCACTCTCTCATGCTTGTGTACCCAAAATTCCACAACTTTGGGGTATTTTTCAGCAGGGCACTGTGGAATGAATCAGATAACCTGAGTTAAAAAAAAGAAAAGGTAAAAAGCAGACATGGAATATGCCTTTGAAATTATTAAAATCCTTTGGATGGTGCATCAATAGACACAGTTACTACAAAGATATGGGCATCCTTCCTAGTTGCTGGAAAGGAAGGAAACCTCTCAGGGATTTCACCAGGTCAATGGTGACTTTATAACAGTTATAATAGTTTAATGGCTGTGATAGGAGAAAACTGAGGATGAGTCTACAACATTGTAGTTAATCCACAATACTAATAGCAGAGTGAAAAGAAGGAAGCCTGTACAGAATAAAATATTTCAAAAAATGCATCCTGTTTGCAATAAGACACTAAAGTAAAACTGCAAAAAATGTGGCAAAGAAAAGTACTTTATGTCCTGAATACAAAGTGTTATGTTTGGGGAAAATCCAAAACATCACTGAGTACCACTCTTCATATTTTCAACCATGGTGGTGGCTGCATCATGTTATGGGTATGCTTGTCATCGGCAAGGACTAGGGAGTTTCTTAGAATAAAATAAATGGGATAGAGCTAAACACAGGCAAAAATTCTAGAGGAAAACCTGTTTCAGTATGCTTTCCATCAGACACTGGGAGTCAAAGTCACCTTTCAGCAGGACGACATTCCTGAATGACCTAGTTACAATTCTAACTTAAATCGTCTTGAAAATCTATGGACTTGAAAATGGCTGTCTCGCAATTATCAACAACCAACTTCACTGAGCTTGAAGATTGTTTTTGAAGAATAATGTGCAAATATTTTACAATCCAGATGTGCAAAGGTCCTAGAGATGTGGCCCAGAAAGACTCACAGCTGTTATCGCTGCCAAAGGTTCTTCCAACATGTATTGACTAAGGGGTGTAAATTAAATATTTATGTATTTTAATTTTCAATGCATTTTCACAAATTTCAAAAACATGTTTTGAATTTGTCGTTATGGGGTATTTTGAATTCAAGCTGTAACACAACAAAATGTGGAATAAGGGTTATGAATACTTTCTGAAAGCACTTGTTAAAAACTTTCTGAGGGCACTCTAAGTTCCGCAGTGTAAGTTGTGAGCTTACACCGTGGGACTTAGAGGTAGGTACCCAGCGTCACAGCTTCATTGCTCCAGACCACCACAAGGGAGAGTTAGAGCACTCATTATGCATTTGGGTCCCAAGGTTTTTATATGACCAATCATATCGAGTGGTTCCAATGACGAATTTGACGCGAGCCACCCGTCCCTGGTGACTTTCTACAGCAAAGATGAATGACAAAACAGTACGGTGGAAGCAAATGTAAGTAATTATAACATCATAACAAGTCAAGCAAAAACAGTGTTTACCAGTTCTGCTCCTGGGACATCAATGATTACACATTGTAACTATGCAATAGACCAGAAACATGATTTAAGAAAAAGGCTGATTTGAATTCATATATACAGAAAAAAAAACTATGCATGTCTAACTCCTGTCATCTGCATTAATCTGAGGACACAGAATAGTATTTCAATGTGATACTTAATTTCAACCAGTGGAGAATGTGAAACGCTTTATTGAAAGAAGTTCATTATCCAGGTGTTATAAATATATAATGCATGCATTATAATTATGATAATTGTTATATTATATTATGAATACATGTTCAATCTGTACTTCAATGTACATTTGGTGTGCATTATAAAATTAGGAAGAAAGACAAGGTGGGGAGAGATGTGTAGAAGACAGAAAGGGAAGGAGGTAAGAACAGAGGCAGGAGAGAAGGGGGAGAGGGATGAAGTGAAGGAGAGAGACTGTTATTGTGTGTGAGTGTGTGTGGTCTCACCTTTATGATGAAAAACAGACACATGAGGACAAAAAATAGATGATAATGTCATTATCTGACATAAATAGCACTTGAAGCCTGATGATGACTTGATCATTTGGATCAGTTGTGTAGTGTTAATTAAGACAAAAACAAAAATGTGCACAGGTGTTTGTAGCATTCCAATATGCCACAGCTGGTGAAGTGCCACAGCACGCTCTTTAAAGTGTGATTATTCAAACTCTCTGTGAAATGCTGCAGATCTTCCCAAAGATGAGGTAGGAACACATATCCCACACAGAAGAGGTGGATAGAATTTGACAGGTTAAGGTATCCTTCTTCCTCCAAACTGTGCATGTGAGACAGGCTCCATGTACCACAAGACAGGCAAAGACGAAGATAAAAAAATAATACAGAACAGTTTAATTACTTCTGGTTATGGACGCTTTGCCAGCAATAAAGCTTTCACGGCCTGTTCCCTGGACAGTGAACATATGGCAATATCCTGTCTACGATATTGGTTCCCAATTGGGAATCAACCCTCCCACGTTCAGCTGAAACGGTGGCGCATGGAACGCAAAAATATTCTTAAAAATATTTAACCTCCACACATTAACAAGTCCAATAGCTCAAATGAAAGATAAACACCTTGTTCATCTAGCCAGCAAGTCAGATTTCTAAAATGTTTTACGGCGAAAACATAGCACATATATATGTCAAACCACCACCAGACACAGCTCATTTGAATAGCCAAAACATGCAATCAACAAACGCAGGATTAAAAAATAAATCGCTCACTAACCTTTTGAAAATCTTCATCAGATGACAGTAATATGACATGTTACACAGTACATATTATTTTTTTTCAATAATATGCCATTTATATCCATAAATGTCCATTTACAGTGAGTTCACGTTCAGAAATTACTCAAAAATGCCCGCAGGAAATCTAGGTAGCGAGGCAAGATAATGTAAATAGACATCATAAACTTTGACTAAATATACATGTTCTACATATTCTTTGTTAGATTTATTTTTAACGTTACAGAAATCGCACACTATTCAATATGCTGAGACGGCGCTCAGTTCCAAGCTACATTTCTACGTAATGTTGGAGTCAACAGAAACACAGATTTAAGCATAAATATTCCCTTACCTTCGATGGTCTTCGTTCAGAATGTTCTGGAAGGCTTCATACTTACCCAATACATCATTTGGTTTCAAGTCTTGCGTCTTTGTATTAGCTACTGCTAATAACATCAGCTGAAATGCACCCAAAACGTCCTCTGGTCCGGAAAAGTTGCGCATCAAAACTTCAAAATTACATATTATATGTCGACTAAACAGGTCAAACTAAGTGCAGAAGCAAGCTTTATGATGTTTTAGACACACAAAACAAACTTCAATTCAATCGGCCATCGTCTGCCCTTCTCTTGAGTGCTGGAACAAAGGAATGGCTGGGACCAATTCGCGCCCCTACGCACAGCCTATTTTCTCATGGCACGCACTAATTTCACTCCCATAGGGTCAATTCTCGCGGGATTTGAACGATTCAAAGCTCTACTGAAAGAGGACATCTAGCGGAAGAGATAGAAAGTCTCCCCAGAATCATAACTGGTTGGGAAGGGTGGGGGCCATGACGTCAAAGTTGCTCCAACTTTCATGGCCACAAAAACTAGTTTGGAAGAATGCCTGCCCTGTGAGTTCTGCTATACTTACAGACATAATTCCAACGGTTTTAGAATCTTTAGAGTGTTTTCTACACAATAATAATTTTTATTTGCATATATTAGCAATTTTTGACAGATTTTTTTTTCAGTTTACTAGGGGTACCCAATCTCTCCAAAGGGGGCATATGTCTGCCATATCGTTATATATATATATATCTACATTTTCGACTCCTTGATCAGCTAGCACTGTGAAAGTAAAGAAAATAGCTTATTTTTGAAGATATGAAAACAATAACTGAGATATGACCGATCTAAAGCTGCAGATGTCATTTTCAGGATACGTCAATACAGCACAGAAAGCTTAACACCAGACTGGTATTGTGGTTCATTAGGTGATGGGAAATATGCAAAATGTATGCAAAATAATATACTTACCTGTTGTATCTTGAAAAAAAAAATTGGAATTAAAACTGAAATGTTTAACCTATTAACCTGCTTCATTATTTATGTATTACCAGTTGATGAAGAACAACACCAATTTCATACATCATTGGAAATGTGTCTAGGAATAAGTAAGAATAAAAAAGTTTAACTGATTTATTAATCAAATCAAATGTATTTATATAGCCCTTCGTACATCAGCTGATATCTCAAAGTGCTGTATAGAAACCCAGCCTAAAACCCCAAACAGCAAGCAATGAAGGTGTAGAAGCACGGTGGCTAGGAAAAACTCCCTAGAAAGGCCAAAACCTAGGAAGAAACCTAGAGAGGAAACAGGCTATGAGGGGTGGCCAGTCCTCTTCAGGCTGTCCCGGGTGGAGATTATAACAGAACATGGCCAAGATGTTCAAATGTTCATAAATGACCAGCATGGTCAAATAATAATAATCACAGGCAGAACAGTTGAAACTGGAGCAGCAGCCAGGTGGACTGGGGACAGCAAGTAGTCATAATGCCTGGTAGTCCTGAGGCATGGTCCTAGGGCTCAGGTCCTCTGAGAGAAAGAAAGAGAGAAAGAGAGAATTAGAGAGAGCATACTTAAATAAGACAGGATAAGTACTCCAGATATAACAAACTGACCCTAGCCCCACAACACAAACTACTGCAGCATAAATACTGGAGGCTGAGACAGAAGGGGTCAGGAGACACTGTGGCCCCATCCGATGTTACCCCCGGACAGGGCCAAACAGGAAGGATATAACCCCACCCACTTTGCCAAAGCACAGCCCCCACACTACTAGAGGGATATCTTCAACCACCAACTTACCATCCTGAGACAAGGCCGAGTATAGCCCACAAAGATCTCCGCCACGGCACAACCCAAGGGGGGGGCGCCAACCCAGACAGGAATATCACATCTGTGACTCAACCCACTCAAGTGACACACCCCTCCCAGGGACGGCATCAAAGAGCACCAGTAAGCCAGTGACTCAGCCCCTGTAATAGGGTTAGAGGCAGAGAATCCCAGTGGAAAGAGGGGAACCGGCCAGGCAGAGACAGCAAGGGCGGTTCGTTGCTCCAGAGCTTTTCCGTTCACCTTCACACTCCTGGGCCAGACTACACTCAATCATATGACCCACTGAAGAGATGAGTCTTCAGTAAAGACTTAAAGGTTGAGACCGAGTTTGCGTCTCTCACATGGGTAGGCAGACCATTCCATAAAAATGGAGCTCTATAGGAGAAAGCCCTGCCTCCAGCTGTTTGCTTAGAAATTCTAGGGACAATTAGGAGGCCTGCGTCTTGTGACCGTAGCGTAGGTATATACGGCAGGACCAATTCAGAGAGATAGGTAGGAGCAAGCCCATGTAATGCTTTGTAGGTTAGCAGTAAAACCTTGAAATCATCCCTTGCCTTGACATGAAGCGAGACTAGCACTGGAGTAATATGATCACATATTTTGGTTCTAGTCAGGAATCTAGCAGTCGTATTTAACACTAACTGAAGTTTATTTAGTGCTTTATCCGGGTAGCCGGAAAGTAGAGCATTGCAGTAGTCTAACCTAGAAGTAACAAAAGCATGGAATAATTTTTCTGCATAATTTTTGGACAGAAAGTTTCTGATTTTTGCAATGTTACGTAGATGGAAAAAAGCTTTCCTTGAAACAGTCTTGATATGTTTGTCAATACATCTTAGTACCTTATCAATTTATGATTTGTATCACTGTGGATGAGAGACAGGGGAGCAGGAACAGAGTGATTTTGCCAAGCAACGCAACGAAGCTGGATCTTTCTGGCAATGATAGCTGCACCATCCACACGCTGCATAGACTCCCTAACTCTTTGCCATTTGTAACGGCTTTCTTCTATGGACGAAGGAGAGGACCAAAGCGCAGCGTGGTTAGTGTTCATCATGTTTAATAAAGACGATAAACGTGAACACTACAAAATACAAAACAACAAATGTGGAAAAAACCTAAACAGTTCTGTCTGGTGCAGACACACGAAGACAGAA
The DNA here is from genome assembly GCF_057628025.1 of Oncorhynchus mykiss. Classification (NCBI taxonomy): domain Eukaryota; kingdom Metazoa; phylum Chordata; class Actinopteri; order Salmoniformes; family Salmonidae; genus Oncorhynchus; species Oncorhynchus mykiss. Next base: position 24,786,059 of record NC_143042.1, read on the forward strand.
GACAACCACCCACAGGACCCAACACAAAACAGGCTACCTAAATATGGTTCCCAATCAGAGACAATGACTAACTGTCATGTATTGTCATGTTGTGTCTTGTTTCTGTCCTTTCTCTTCACCCTGTCTCCCCCTGCTGGTCGTTTTAGGTTACCTTTTCTCCCCCTCTTTCCCCCAGCTGTTCCTTGTCTCCTCCTAACTACCTCGTCACCCCTTTTCCCACCTGTTCCCTTTTTCCCTCTGATTAGTCCTCTATATCTCTCTCTGTTTTTGTTCCTGTCCTTGTCGGATTCTTGTTTGTGTTGTTCATGCCTGAACCAGACTATCGTCATGTTTGCTGCAACCTTGTCCTGTCCTGTCGGAACCTGCCGGTCCATCTGAGCCTACGTTTGTTTTCTTATTAAAGAAGCTCTGTTTACGTTAATTCGCTTTTGGGTCCTCATTCACGCACCGTAACAGAAGAATCCGACCAAGAATGGACCCAGCGACTTCGGATCCTCTCCACTCAGCCGTCGAGATCCAGGGAGCAATGCTAGGCAGACACGAGCAGGAATTGTCTGCTGCTCGACATGCCGTTGAGACCCTGGCCACCCAAGTCTCCAACCTCACAGAACAGGTTCACCATCTCCGCCTCGATCCACCGGCCACTTCCAGGGCTTTCGAATCTCCGGAGCCCAGAATCAATAACCCGCCGTGTTACTCTGGGGAGCCCACTGAATGCCGCTCGTTCCTCACCCAGTGTGATATTGTGTTTTCTCTCCAGCCCAACACTTACTCCAGGAGCACTGCTCGTGTCGCCTACGTCATATCTCTCCTTATTGGACGGGCTCGTGAGTGGGGCACGGCAATCTGGGAGGCAAGGGCTGAGTGTACTAACCAGTATCAGGACTTTAAGGAGGAGATGATACGGGTTTTTGATCGATCTGTTTTTGGGGAGGAGGCTTCCAGGGTCCTGTCTTCCTTATGTCAAGGTAATCGATCCATAACAGACTACTCTATTGAGTTTCGCACTCTTGCTGCCTCCAGTGGCTGGAACGAGCCGGCTTTGCTCGCTCGTTTTCTGGAGGGTCTCCGCGCAGAGGTAAAGGATGAGATTCTCTCCCGGGAGGTTCCTTCCAGCGTGGATTCCTTGATTGAACTCGCTATTCGCATTGAGCGACGGGTTGATCTTCGTCACCGAGCTCGTGGAAAGGAGCTCGCGTTCTCCGTTGCCCCCCTCTCCGCATCACTACCATCTTCCTCTGCCGGCTCGGGTGCTGAGCCTATGCAGCTGGGAGGTATCCGCATCTCGACTAAGGAGAGGGAACGGAGAATCACCAACCGCCTCTGTCTCTATTGCGGTTCTGCTGGTCATTTTGTCACTTCATGTCCAGTAAAAGCCTGAGCTCATCAGTAAGCGGAGGGCTACTGGTGAGCGCTACTACTCCTGTCTCTCCTTCAAGATCCTGCACTACCTTGTCGGTCCATCTACGCTGGACCGGTTCGTCAGCTTCCTGCAGTGCCTTAATAGACTCTGGGGCGGAGGGCTGTTTTATGGACGAGACCTGGGCTCGGGAACATGACATTCCTCTCAGACAGTTAAGGGAGTCCACGGCCTTGTTCGCCCTGGATGGTAGTCCTCTCCCCAGGATTCAGCGTGAGACGCTACCTTTAACCCTCACTGTTTCTGGTAATCATAGCGAAACCATTTCTTTTTTAATTTTTCGTTCACCTTTTACACCTGTTGTTTTGGGCCATCCCTGGCTAGTTTGTCATAATCCTTCCATTAATTGGTCTAGTAATTCTATCCTCTCCTGGAACGTCTCTTGTCATGTGAAATGTTTAATGTCTGCTATCCCTCCTGTTTCCTCTGTCTCTTCTTCACAGGAGGAGCCTGGTGATTTGACAGGGGTGCCGGAGGAATATCACGATCTGCGCACGGTGTTCAGTCGGTCCAGGGCCACCTCTCTTCCTCCACACCGGTCGTATGATTGTAGTATTGATCTCCTTCCGGGAACCACTCCCCCCCGGGGTAGACTATACTCTCTGTCGGCTCCCGAACGTAAGGCTCTCGAAGATTATTTGTCTGTAGCTCTTGCCGCCGGTACCATAGTCCCCTCCTCCTCTCCCGCCGGAGCGGGGTTTTTTTTTGTTAAGAAGAAGGACGGGTCCCTGCGCCCCTGCATAGATTATCGAGGGCTGAATGACATAACAGTGAAGAATCGTTATCCGCTTCCTCTTATGTCTTCAGCCTTCGAGATCCTGCAGGGAGCCAGGTTTTTCACTAAGTTGGACCTTCGTAACGCTTACCATCTCGTGCGCATCAGGGAGGGGGACGAGTGGAAGACGGCGTTTAACACTCCGTTAGGGCACTTTGAATACCGGGTTCTTCCTTTCGGCCTCGCTAACGCTCCAGCTGTCTTTCAGGCATTAGTCAATGATGTCCTGAGAGACATGCTGAACATCTTTGTTTTCGTTTACCTTGACGATATCCTGATTTTTTCACCGTCACTCCAGATTCATGTTCAGCACGTTCGACGTGTCCTCCAGCGCCTTTTAGAGAATTGTCTTTTTGTGAAGGCTGAGAAGTGCTCTTTTCATGCCTCCTCCGTCACATTTCTCGGTTCTGTTATTTCCGCTGAAGGCATTAAGATGGATCCCGCTAAGGTCCAAGCTGTCATTGATTGGCCCGTCCCTAGGTCACGCGTCGAGCTGCAGCGCTTTCTCGGCTTCGCGAACTTCTATCGTCGTTTCATCCGTAATTTCGGTCAGGTGGCAGCCCCTCTCACAGCCCTTACTTCTGTCAAGACGTGCTTTAAGTGGTCCGTTTCCGCCCAGGGAGCTTTTGATCTCCTCAAGAATCGTTTTACATCCGTACCTATCCTTGTTACACCTGACGTCACTAGACAGTTCATTGTCGAGGTTGACGCGTCAGAGGTGGGCGTGGGAGCCATTCTTTCTCAGCGCTCCCTCTCTGACGACAAGGTCCACCCTTGCGCGTATTTTTCTCATCGCCTGTCGCCGTCGGAACGTAACTATGATGTGGGAAACCGCGAACTGCTCGCCATCCGCTTAGCCCTAGGCGAATGGCGACAGTGGTTGGAGGGGGCGACCGTTCCTTTTGTCGTTTGGACTGACCATAGGAACCTTGAGTACATCCGTTCTGCCAAACGACTTAATGCGCGTCAGGCGCGCTGGGCGCTGTTTTTCGCTCGTTTCGAGTTCGTGATTTCTTATCGTCCGGGCTCTAAGAACACCAAGCCTGATGCTTTATCTCGTCTCTTCAGTTCTTCAGTAGCCTCCACTGACCCCGAGGGGATTCTCCCTGAGGGGCGTGTTGTCGGGTTGACTGTCTGGGGAATTGAGAGGCAGGTAAAGCAAGCACTCACTCAAACTCCGTCGCCGCGCGCTTGTCCTAGGAACCTTCTTTTCGTTCCCGTTCCTACTCGTCTGGCCGTTCTTCAGTGGGCTCACTCTGCCAAGTTAGCCGGCCACCCTGGCGTTCGGGGTACGCTTGCTTCCATTCGCCAGCGTTTTTGGTGGCCCACCCGGGAGCATGACACGCGTCGCTTCGTGGCTGCTTGTTCGGTCTGCGCGCAGACTAAGTCCGGTAACTCTCCTCCTGCCGGCCGTCTCAGGCCGCTTCCCATTCCCTCTCGACCGTGGTCTCACATCGCCTTAGATTTTGTCACCGGACTGCCTTCGTCAGCGGGGAAGACTGTTATTCTTACGGTTGTCGACAGGTTCTCTAAGGCGGCTCATTTTATTCCCCTTGCTAAGCTTCCTTCTGCTAAAGAGACGGCACAAATCATAATCGAGAATGTTTTCAGAATTCATGGCCTTCCATCAGACGTCGTTTCGGACAGAGGTCCGCAATTCACGTCTCAATTTTGGAGGGAGTTTTGCCGTTTGATTGGGGCTTCCGTCAGTCTCTCTTCCGGCTTTCACCCCCAGTCTAACGGTCAAGCAGAACGGGCCAATCAGACTATTGGTCGCATCTTACGCAGTCTTTCTTTTCGCAACCCTGCGTCTTGGTCAGAACAGCTCCCCTGGGCAGAATACGCCCACAACTCGCTTCCTTCGTCTGCGACCGGGCTATCTCCTTTTCAGAGTAGCCTCGGGTACCAGCCTCCGCTGTTCTCATCTCAGTTCGCCGAGTCCAGCGTCCCCTCCGCTCAGGCTTTTGTCCAACGTTGCGAGCGCACCTGGAAGAGGGTCAGGTCTGCACTTTGCCGTTATAGGGCGCAGACTGTGAGGGCTGCTAATAAGCGTAGAACTAAGAGTCCTAGATATTGTCGCGGTCAGAGAGTTTGGCTCTCCACTCAGAACCTTCCCCTTAAGACGCTTCTCGCAAGTTGACCCCGCGGTTCATTGGTCCGTTCCGTATTTCTCAGGTCATTAATCCTGTCGCAGTTCGACTTCTTCTTCCGCGATACCTTCGTCGCGTCCACCCGGTCTTCCATGTCTCCTGTATCAAGCCCGTTCTTCGCGCCCCCGCTCGTCTTCCCCCCCCCCCCCCCCATCCTTGTCGAGGGCGCACCCATCTACAGGGTCCGTAGGATTTTGGACATGCGTCCTCGGGGCCGTGGTCATCAGTACCTAGTAGATTGGGAGGGGTACGGTCCTGAGGAGAGGAGTTGGGTTCCCTCTCGGGACGTGCTGGACCGTGCGCTGATCGAGGATTTCCTCCGTTGCCGCCAGGTTTCCTCCTCGAGTGCGCCAGGAGGCGCTCGGTGAGTGGGGGGGTACTGTCATGTATTGTCATGTTGTGTCTTGTTTCTGTCCTTTCTCTTCACCCTGTCTCCCCCTGCTGGTCGTTTTAGGTTACCTTTTCTCCCCCTCTTTCCCCCAGCTGTTCCTTGTCTCCTCCTAACTACCTCGTCACCCCTTTTCCCACCTGTTCCCTTTTTCCCTCTGATTAGTCCTCTATATCTCTCTCTGTTTTTGTTCCTGTCCTTGTCGGATTCTTGTTTGTGTTGTTCATGCCTGAACCAGACTATCGTCATGTTTGCTGCAACCTTGTCCTGTCCTGTCGGAACCTGCCGGTCCATCTGAGCCTACGTTTGTTTTCTTATTAAAGAAGCTCTGTTTACGTTAATTCGCTTTTGGGTCCTCATTCACGCACCGTAACACTAACACCTGCCTCTGATTGAGAACCATATCAGGCCAAACATAGAAATGGGAAAACTAGACACACAACATAGAATGCCCACTCAGCTCACGTGCTGACCAAAACTAAAACAAAGAAAACACAAAAGAACTATGGTCAGAACGTGACACCATTGTACACGATGGCCCATTGCTCTGAGACTTCCTTTGACCATTCTAAAGCCCGCGTGGGGCAACCTTGCCTTAGGGATAGGCGTCCCACTAGCGGGACACCAGGCGACAACATCCGGTGAAATTGGAGGGCACGTAATTCAAATAAATAATCGTAATATTAAACATTCTTGAACATACAAGTATCTTATAACATTTAAAAGCTTAAATTATTGTTAATCTAACTGTATTTTCCAATTTACAATAGGCTTTACAGTGAAAGCATACCATGCGATTGTCCCACATCAACATATTTTTCAACCAGCACAGGCTTCATAAAATCACAAATAGCGATGAAATAAATCACTTACTTTTGAAGATCTTTCTCTGTTTGCAATCCCAAGGGTCCCAGCTACAACATGAATGGTCATTTTGTTAGATAAAATCCTTCTTCATATCCCAAAAAGTCTTGTTTAGTTGGCGCCATCGATTTCAGTAATCCACTCGTTCAACATCCAGACAAAGGAGTCCAAAAAGGACTGTTGGTTTTTCTTCAGATTTTTGCCTGCCATATCAATTCTGCGATGAAATAAATCACTTACTTTTGAAGATCTTTCTCTGTTTGCAATCCCAAGGGTCCCAGCTACAACATGAATGGTCATTTTGTTAGATAAAATCCTTCTTCATATCCCAAAAAGTCTTGTTTAGTTGGCGCCATCGATTTCAGTAATCCACTCGTTCAACATCCAGACAAAGGAGTCCAAAAAGGACTGTTGGTTTTTCTTCAGATTTTTGCCTGCCATATCAATTCTGTTATAGTCTCAATTTTAGAAACGCCAAAGTGTTTACTATCCAATGCTACCAATTAAATGCATAGCCTGGCTTCTGGGCCAGGGTAATAGGCAGTAATACTTTCGGAACGTCAGTGAGGTGGAAATTCAGGAAACTATCCCTAACACGTTTTTTACCTCAGTTTGAGAAAAGCTTAGGGATTGGTCAATGAGGGCTGAGTTATTGACAAATCAAAAGTCATATTTTATGTGTCCCTTTAAACCAGTGTAAATCTACTCCATAGTTGTCTATCAACTTCAAACTTGTCATCGGTATCATTGGAGTCCCTACGATGAATTGGTATTGATATCTCAAAAAACAAAGAAACTATTAATGCTCAAAATCATCTGCAAACATTTTCTCCTCAGTAACCATCACCATAGTGCTTTAGATTCACTCCAGATGTTGTATTTAGACCTATTACATTACATTTAATGGTTTTGAGAAAACGTAGTTGCTGCATTCAAATATGGCCACACTGTACCTACAGATTCATGTTAGTGCATATGCTAAAAATACAAAAAAAATCTTCTTCTCATGGACCATAAATCAGATTGACTCCAGATTGGTAAATATCATCAAATGAATTTGAGAACGATTAGTTGCTGTATTCAAAGTCGGCCACACTATACTACTACAGTGTTACCTCCTTGCGGCATTCTGTGGCACAATTCATTTGATTATTATTATGGTGTTTCTATTCCATGAAAAATGAAAAACCCTCTGGGTTTCTGTTAGGATGGAATGGGAAGTGTCGCGCTGTACAACGTGACAGTCAGCAGCACAGTACTGGGCTATTTAGCTAAAGAATCCCTGTGTCGTACGGACGGGGTTGAATCCCCTGATCAGGAGGAAGGAGGAAGCTTTCCTTGTAAATAAGACTTTGTTCTTAACTGATTCCATATGTGTTATTTAATTGTTGTGATGACTTCACTATTATTCTACAATGTAGAAAACAGTAAAAATATAGAAAAATCCTGGAATGAGTAGGTGTGGCCAAACCTTTGACTGGTACATGCTTAATTGATTTGATTAATATTATGATGTTTCTATTCCATGAAATTTGAAAAACCCTCTTGGTAAATTCAGACCGTTTCGCTCTCGGAGCGCACGCTGAACGTTTGGGCCGAGGAGTAGGGTTGATTTGAGCGTTCTGGCCTTACAACGGCAGTCAAGCACTCAAGCTAACGTTGGCTAGCTTGCTAGCTACTTCCAGACACAAATGAGACCACTCTGACCATTTTACTCGCCCCAGCAGAGCTGGTTAGGCAGTTTTCGTGTTAACCAAAGCGTTGGTGACTGTAACTGTGCAGCTGGAAATAATTTAATTACACTTTCTTGCCTACGTTTACTGACACCGGCCATATTCAACATGTGTTGGGGGCTCGTAAATTCATTATTCGGCACTCCAGTAAACTCAGACGAGAGTGCCCTGAAATCAGAGTAGATAGCCAGAGCGAATCTAAATCACCCGAATGTCCATTGAGGATGCACAATGACTATACCATTTAGCTAAGCTAAGAATGACGGAAATAATCAAGTTAATAAATGTTGGGTAGTTAGATAGCCAATAGTTAATATACTGTCAAGTTTGATGTATAACTACTGTTAAGGGTTGCGTCAATCGAATCTGGTATCAGGATAAATATCATAAAGAGTCACCGATTGTAAACTATGTACTTTTTATTAGCTAAGCAATAAGTGGTAAATGCAATTTTTGTATATATGGGCTCTCTGTCACACCTCGCAGGGCAAACAGAGAACTGACTTGTTCCTGACAAAATTATTATAATATTCTCTGACAGAAGTAGTTCCTGCTTCAGAGCCGGCCTGTCAGAGTAGAGACTGGGCGTGGTTTAAACTCACTCAGCCTATCGTTGCTTGTTGGCGCCCAAGCTGGTCCCAGCCCCCTAGACGCTTCAGCGGTCAGGCGTTGTAGTTGTGTAGAATATCTATGCGCCCATACAGTTATCACGCACCTGGCTCCTGTTATCTATCAAAAGACCGTTTGTTCCCTACACTACGTTCTGTATGTGTCTGTTTTTATGTTATTCTGTATTTTTCCATCACAAGAAAGGCCCATGGCCCTGAAACTGTTAACAATGTGTTAGGGAAGATTCAGAATTTGTTGGTAACATATGTAAGATGTTTTATATTTATCAAATGTGTGTAAGTTAATTCTCATCAGAATGGTATTTTTGTATAATACTGTGGGCAGGGTTGAAGTATCTGTTCTATGTCAAGACTAAGTTGCATGGCCGCTGAGAGGGGAGAGGTCAAAGTGTCATCATGTGTAAACATATCTTTTACTCCCTACCTTTTCTAGTGGGGAAAGAAGGGTTGCAGTGTTGTTTCTATCTTAAACTATAGCCTCACCCTCCTCTCCGTGAGTTTGTCCAGGAGTTTGTATTTAGAGTGGGTTGTATCTAAATGACAATTTGATATATGCCTGTTGTAATAGAGGATTGGTTTATGGTTCTGGGTTTGGGAAAGGAGACAAAGCTGAACGATGAGTTATGTCTATGCTGTCTGACTGTGTGTCTTTGCTATTAAAGGAACTCAGTTGTATTGTAAGGGGGCTCTCAGAGAATTCACTGAGAGACACTGAATTTATCTGAGAGTCACAGGGTTGTGATAGAGCTCATATAATTAAAGATGGACTTTTATAACTAACTCTGACTTGTGTGTGTGGTTTGCTCCCATGATTTGGTAAATAGAGGAAATTTCCACGACATTTGGCGACGAGGAGGGGATGTGAATCTTCACTCGGTGACCGTTCCTACGATCTAGGTAAATAAATCGTGCACGAGGGATCCCCTAAACTTGGGATCTCAGGGAGAACCACACTTCGGGAAACGGAGCAGATGGACCAACCTTTGATCTAAGAGGAAGCGAGCCGAGTGGATACCACATCTCGAACTGAGTTTTTTTTAAAGAAAAAGGTGAGCGAACCACACACAGATTTGAAGTCGAGTTTTTTTTATTATGCCTGTTACGTATACTCTGAGCGTGAATTCCTTTGTAAGGAAGGCACCTTGGCGGCGTAAGCAGGGCCGAGTCAGAGGAGAGTAATCTGGGGGTTTTATGGACTCAAAAGATACTCTGCGCTGTCCGGTTGCCAGTGACCAAGAGCCCTCCTGACACTGAATTGATCACAGTGGGGATTTGGTGAGGTCTGTCGGGGTGAGGGGCCAGGGGGTCTGTGTGTTCTAGGTGAAACACAGCACTTGGTGAAGCCCTATTGGAAGAAGGACCTCATTCTGTGCGTCTGTGTGATTTGTCTAAGTGACCCTCAGATGTGGTGAATTCCAATTATTTTAAATGTGCTAGCCAGGTATGCCCTAGGTTTACTCTGTGTGAGTCGGACCGTTCTGTGTGAGCGGGGCAGGTTTACTCTGTGTGAGTTGGACCGTTCTGTGTGAGCGGGGTAGGGTTACTCTGTGTGAGTCGGACCGTTCTGTGTGAGCGGGGTAGGGTTTACTCTGTGTGGGCAAACCTTTTGATGTTCTGTGTGGACGTCAGAAAAGTTCTATGTGAAAAATCTGACCAATCCTGTGTGGATGATCCTGAAAGTGTGTGAGTAACTAAGATTTCTTAAATTTTATATGGATTCTGTGAATTATTTGAAATTATGATAAATGGTATGTGTGTATAAAGTAATGCTGAAAATGATTAGATACAATTTAAACCACCCATTCGTAGACGTACGTAGGTTTTGAGTTGATATCTTAAATGGATAATTTGATAAAGATCAAGTTTTTAAGCACTATTAAAGTAATCTACAAAATCTGGGAAATTGAGCTCTAGAAACTGATTTAGAGTGTGTCCACTTTTGATTATCTTACCCTAACGATGTAACTATAAAACGCATATTGGATTATCTCCGTCTGGGTGAAACATTTGAAATCAAACTGCCCTTAAGGTCTGAACATGTTATATTTTTTCTTCCCAGTATGAGAGAAATTGCGGGATTTATTGAATAAACTGTTTTCCATAAAGTTAAATAGAATTCGAGGGATGCTCGATGTAATTTATAATGTTGTACAAAGCCTAAGGTTTTCTATCAAGCTAATTATCATTGCGTGATTAAAGTGATGTAGTAAAGTAATTGAAATACGTTGCATAAGTAAACATAATCTACTTTTACTGTTTCCTAGTCATTAGTGTCGATTTTTTTATTTGATTGCTAATATATTCATTTGGAATTTGAGAATCATAGCTGGAGCAATGTTTGTACTATTAAAATTGGGCTATTATACTTCTGGGAATTACCGATAGTGACGTGTTTTGATTTTTACTTTGTAGATGGGGTTTATATCCGGAGAATTTAGGTTATTGGCAATAGCATTAGTGGTTCAGTGGTAGAATTCTCGCCTGCAACGCGGGAGGCCCGAGTTCCATTCCCAGTCACGGCGCTGGCTGATTTCAGACTTTATGACTGTAAATAATCTATTTGTATGTTTTGCCTGGAAAGTTATGGTCGCTATAAGAGATAAATTGAACGTTTTCAATAGATTGTTTAGGTTAAATTGATAGGCTAATTCAATTTAAAATAATAACGAAGCGAATACTGATGCAAGACGATATCTGTTCACTAAATTATCTGCTGGAATAATGTATTGAGAATTGGGTCGTATTTAAATTACTGTATCAATAGAGAAGACAGTTACCTAAGTTAAAGACACTCTGAATGATAGCGGGGAGAGAATGGCGATAGGAAAGTGGTTACCGAAATGTTTTTCATTCTTATAGATTGACTGACGCATGTTATAATTTTTGCGCTGTGTGTGTTATTTTTAAAGAAATATGATACATTTCATAAGTGTGGAGAGCAAAGAGAAGAGGAAGTTATAAAGTTTAGGTTTTAATCTTACGATAGAGGTAAGGGAAAAACGTTGAAATGAGAGGGGTTATATTTTTGCCCAACTGGGGGAAAAAGAAATAGGAAAGTTGAGTTGAAAGTATGTAAGAGAGTGAGTTGTTATGTTGGCTGCTCATTGTCAGGGAAAGTTTCTGGAGGCAGGTAGATTGTTGTAGAATAACGTACATTTGCGTTATTAGTTTGAATATACAATAACCTTACTCTAATTGTTTTAACCGTTGTTCAGGTACATTTTTTTCTGTATTTCTAGCAGCTCATTCGCTAGGTGGGCATCATAGATTTGTGGCGTTTATATTTACTCTATTAGGCTATGAGAATTGGGAGACTGGATGTCGGAATCATAAAACATCGTAAGGATAGCTTCTGATGGTTATTGATTCTTGGTTTGATTGTTTAAGTAACACCAGTTAATTTGAGCAGGAAAGTTCATGTACTCTAAGGTTATGGCATGTTTCCATTATGTGGAACAATGTCAGGTCATTAAAGGTGATTGCTGGATTGAATAGTACGCCAACCTGTTGACAGAAGACTGAATGGGTATGAATGTTGAAAAGCAAGATTGGGCCAAAGACTGAACTAGTATGTTAAGTGGGGGAGTATCATAGATTTTAATTATAGTGTTGTTATAGTAGTTATATAGTGTAGTCAAAACAATTTCATATGTTTTGGTAAATTAGCTAGGTTGAATTTGGTATTTGAGTTCCTTTATTATTTGCTTTTTAAAAGAAAGGTTGGAATCAAGTATGATGCCTTGGCACTTAAAATCAGATACCACCAGGAGCTTTTTACATCAGTAGTTGTTTTTTGAGGAACATGCAGACTGTGTTTTATTTTATTGAGATGTAAACATGAGTCACTTAGCTATTTTGTCATCTGAATCATTATAGAAGTGAGTTCTTGTGTAGTTTGTTATTTGCATGAATTTATCACTGTATCATCTGCATACATTGGAATTTCAGACCCTGTACAGACTAAAGGAAGTTCATTAATGGATGTGCTGAACAGTATTGACCTTTGTGGATATCAGTGGGGAAAAAAATTAAGTTTATTTTTATTTTACGATGATGAGACAGCACCGACTTTTGAAGGATTTTAGATTTGTTAAAAAAAATCAGAATTGTTTTTTTACTAAATTTATATCAACAGATTGAAATTATTAGGTTGCTGATTAAGAGTTTTTTTTAAGAGTTGATTTAACTTATCATGCATATACATTGATTTGATTAAAACTTATGATTAATGATTTGAGGTACAGTGGAATTATCATTAGGTTTGGTTTATAGTTCACGTTTGAGTTTCTGAATCAATGTAGTGTAAATGAATACTAAGTGTTTTTGTGTTTTCTTCGGGAAAATTGATATTTCACTGTCTCTCTCTGGAATGTGTCCAGGGAATATACTCGTGGGGAGAGTGAGTGAAATTGGGGCACTCACCACATTGGGATTGTAATGAGTTTTTATTTTCTGACTTTTCATTACACACGCAAATTCTTTTGATAAAGGAATGTTCTGGGAACATGGAATTATGAAAATGTTTGGAACTAGTTGATTATTGTTTGCAAATTGTTTCATATAGTGCAAAACACTGCTTTGGAGGGTTTTGTATGACCTATGACCTTCTGATGACTTTCCGTTGTGGCTTGATCACCCGCATTGGAAAGCCATTTGGAAAATAAATGTATGGTCATTTGTAATACTGCTTTCAAAATAATTTGTGTAATTGGTAAATATGTTTCTTAATCCATATTTGTAATTTGGACCAGTGTGAAGAGGGCATTGCTTTTAACTAAGGGTATGCTGCTTTAAGTCTATTTTCCTATGACCATAGGGGTTAAATCATTTTTCTTTGTGTCTTAGTGTTTTTTTTTTTCTTCTTCAGTTTAGTGATTTTAATTTGATTAGGTTAGCTGAAATTTTGTTTTACATTACTCTCATACGGAGAGATGTGTGTAAAACATGGGGGAGGATTCAGTTTTTTGAGGGTTTGAATTGAAGTTATACAACTTAAGTGATATGTGAATGAGTGTATTGTATTGTTGAGTGTATTGTATTGTTGTGTTTGTTTTGTTCTATTCCCGAGGGGTATAGGTCTAATTTCTTGATCCTTGGCTCTACGATGGAGTTGACAGTGAGATGGGGAGTATAAACCAATTTGAAAGAATAGTTTCAATAGAATGTTTTGATATTCTCTGTGAAATATGTTTAGATATGTGTGTTAAGAATAATTGGTAAAAGTAATCATTTATCATGTAGTTAATGAACTGAACTAAACTGTTGTTCTGATCTGTTCTTTCGAGGTTATCATGAAGGGTGACATCAGACGGTATCTTAATGCATGGAAGAGATCATTTGGACCGAATGGTGTGTGTACCTCAAAACCCCCTCTAACTGGCTGAAGAAGAGAGACAAAGGCATTGAAGGAGGCTTTCCAAACCACTTCTACCGAGAGAAAAGAACCAAGCCAGAAATTGGTGTACAGTCTCAGATCTAAGCTATCAACTGCTTTTCTTTCATGGTTCTCTCATACTGTGAGAATCCACTTGGAGTGATCATGGAGAAAGATCTGTTCTAACATTTTTCTTATGATGCTGGTATGTTGGTTGACGAATGGACAAGACATAAGTGGTAAAGATGAGACATTGAAATTGGGACATTATCAAGGGCCGTCCACTTTGAACTGTAAAGCTATTTGAAGAAAAACGAAGATGCCAGAAGATGCCGTGCCTGAGAGGGGGGGGGTTTAATCTAACTGTGCCATTAAAATTGTTTATACTTTTGTGGTTTCAGATTGATTGAAGAGGTCTACACCATGTAAATTGTAGTAATTTAGATTAAGAATGCATTGAGATACTGATCTGTATTAAAATCATGATTAAAAAAGTTAATAGTAGAATTATGGGATAATTATACTGTATGTAAATCTGCTAATATTGATGTGTGTTAAATTGAGGTTTTTACTTTGAGTGATAAGACAAATTTGAATCACTGAGGAGTGCTAAATATTCTAAATATTGGTTTGATAAATAGTTGGGTTGTTACTTATGATTTGTAATATGAATGATTTCAATGACCTATTCTCTATTCCTGAGTATATTTCTGAGCATGAGTACTTAGAGGGATGTCTGTCCTATATGTTGTGAGGAGGCCTGTGTTTAGACACTGGTTCTCATGTAATTTAAAGAGCAGTTATATGTTATGTTTTTATTTTTCCTCAAATGGATTATTCTGTGTTATTAAAACATGTGCAAGTTTGTCTTGTAGAATAAGGGTTGTAAACTTAGTTTCAGAAGGGAGAAAGTTTACATATAAGCTAAGGTATTTGACATTGAGGGGATTTGAATTTTAAAATATTGAGTATGTTACTATTCTGATTCTTCAAAAGGAACTGAGTCCCTTGAGAGGGGAATGTTAGGGAAGATTCAGAATTTGTTGGTAACATATGTAAGATGTTTTATATTTATCAAATGTGTGTAAGTTAATTCTCATCAGAATGGTATTTTTGTATAATACTGTGGGCAGGGTTGAAGTATCTGTTCTATGTCAAGACTAAGTTGCATGGCCGCTGAGAGGGGAGAGGTCAAAGTGTCATCATGTGTAAACATATCTTTTACTCCCTACCTTTTCTAGTGGGGAAAGAAGGGTTGCAGTGTTGTTTCTATCTTAAACTATAGCCTCACCCTCCTCTCCGTGAGTTTGTCCAGGAGTTTGTATTTAGAGTGGGTTGTATCTAAATGACAATTTGATATATGCCTGTTGTAATAGAGGATTGGTTTATGGTTCTGGGTTTGGGAAAGGAGACAAAGCTGAACGATGAGTTATGTCTATGCTGTCTGACTGTGTGTCTTTGCTATTAAAGGAACTCAGTTGTATTGTAAGGGGGCTCTCAGAGAATTCACTGAGAGACACTGAATTTATCTGAGAGTCACAGGGTTGTGATAGAGCTCATATAATTAAAGATGGACTTTTATAACTAACTCTGACTTGTGTGTGTGGTTTGCTCCCATGATTTGGTAAATAGAGGAAATTTCCACGACAAATGTCTCAAGTCAGCTATGTTGCATGACACATACACCCACACAAGCCAACAGCAAATAATATTCCATCACTTATGATATGGTAACGGGCTATAGTGTATAACACAGAACCTCACACTACTAACATTATGTACAGTGGGGCAAGAAAGTATTTAGTCAGCCATCAATTGTGCAAGTTCTCCCACTTAAAAAGATGAGAGGCCTGTCATTTTCATCATATGTACACTTCAACTATGACAGACAAAATGAGGAAAAGAAATCCAGAAAATCACATTGTAGGATTTTTAATGAATTTATTTGCAGATTATGGTGGAAAATAAGTATTTGGTCACCTACAAACAAGCAAGATTTCTGGCTCTCACAGACCTGTAACTTCTTCTTTAAGAGGCTCCTCTGTCCTCCACCCATTACCTGTATTAATGACACTTGTTTGAACTTGTTATGAGTATAAAATATACCTGTCCACAACCTTAAACAGTCACACTCCAAACTCCACTTTGGCCAAGACCAAAGAGCTGTCAAAGGACACCAGAAATAAAATTGTAGACCTGCACCAGGCTGGGAAGACTAAATTTGCAATAGGTAAGCAGCTTGCTTTGAAGAAATCAACTGTGGGAGCAATTATTAGGAAATGGAAGACATACAAGACCACTGATAATCTCCCTCGATCTGGGTCTCCACGCAAGATCTCACCCCATGGGGTCAAAATGATCACAAGTGAGCAAAAATCCCAGAACCACACGGTGGGATCTAGTGAATGACCTGCAGAGAGCTGGGACCAAAGTAACAAAGCCTACCATCAGTAACACACTACGCCGCCAGGGACTCATATCCTGCAGTGCCAGACGTGTCCCCCTGCTTTAGCCAGTACATGTCCAGGCCCGTCTGAAGTTTGCTAGAGAGCATTTGGATGATCCAGAAGAAGATTGGGAGAATGTCATATGGTCAGGTAGAACAAAATAGAACTTTTTGGTAAAAACTCAACTCGTCGTGTTTGGAGGACAAAGAATGCTGAGTTGCATCCAAAGAACACCACACATACTGTGAAGCATGGGGGTGGAAACATCATGCTTTGGGGCTGTTTTTCTGCAAAGGGACCAGGACGACTGATCCGTGTAAAGGAAAGAATGAATGGGGCCATGTATCGTGAGATTTTGAGTGAAAACCTCCTTCCATCAGCAAGGGCATTGAATATGTAATGTGGCTGGGTCTTTCAACATGACAATGATCCCAAACACACCACCCGGGCAACGAAGGAGTGGCTTCGTAAGAAGCATTTCAAGGTCCTGGAGTGGCCTAGCCAGTCTCCAGATCTCAACCCCATAGAAAATCTTTGGAGGGAGTTGAAAGTCAGTGTTGCCCAGCAACAGCCCCAAAACATCATTGCTCTAGAGGAGATCTGCATGGAGGAATGGGCCAAAATACCAGCAATAGTGTGTGAAAACCTTGTGAAGACTTACAGAAAACGTTTGACCTCTGTCATTGCCAACAAAGGGTATATAACAAAGTATTGAGATAAACTTTTGTTTGTGACCAAATACTTATTTTAGACCATAATTTGCAAATAAATTCATAAAAAATCTGTGATTTTCTGGATTTTTATTTCTCATTTTGTCTGTCATAGTTGAAGTGTAGCTATGATGAAAATTACAGGCCTCTCTCATCTTTTTAAGTTGGAGAACTTGCACAATTGGTGGCTGACTAAATACATTTTTGCCCCACTGTAGATATGCACCGGTATGTTAGCTACTGCCATAATGATAAGTTAACTTATTTGAAAAGTCATTACTTTATTACGTTGAGTAGCAAGCTACCGTGAGGATGCGCTCTATCAACTCTGCGGCTTGAGCCTGCACAACCAATCGTGTGCTGGACTTCGGGCAAGAAGGTTGAGGGTTCGAAACCTGCTCCCTACTTGTTTCATTTGCAGTCATGCACAATTATCAGTTTATTATTTGGTTTATATTGCCCATTCATTGTCAGTTAGAGACACAGCAGTGCATTGGGTGCCAAAAGCATAATCAGTGCTCTAACTCCCCCTTGGTCGTTAGGGCAAATCTGGTCTGTGATAGGACGGGGGATTTTCACACCTGGCTCTGCTATTAGACTATTCTTTAGTAAAGGTTGAATAGTATATTGTTCAGCTATTAGCCCCCCTCCCGAACTTGCAGCAAATGGATGTTTTTTTGTCGAGAGCATTTATTTAAATTTTCAAGGAAATAAATTGTTCTAAAAGCAAAAATCAGGCTTCAAAGTAAAAATGTATCAATAAAATATTTTGTAATAGAGTGCAATTTAATTTCGGAAGTCAGAAGTATACATGCACCTTAGCCAAATACATTTAAACTCAGTTATTCACAATTCCTGACGTTTAATCCTAGGAAAAAATTCCTGTCCACTTTATTTTAAGAATGTGAAATATCAAAATAATAGTAGAGAGAATTATTTATTTCAGCTTTAATATCTTTCATCACATTCCCAGTGAGTCAGAAGTTTTTCATACACTAAATTAGTATTTGGTAGCATTGCCTTTAAATTGTTTAACTTGGGTCAAATGTTTCAGGTAGCCTTCCACAAGCTTCCCACAATAAGTTGGGGGAGTTTTGGCCCATTCCTCCTGAAAGAGCTGGTGTAACTGAGTCAGGTTTGTAGGCCTCCTTGCTCGCACACTTTTTCAGTTCTGCACACAAATTTGCTATGGGATTGAGGTCAGGACTTTGGGTTGGCCACTCTAATACCTTGACTTTGTTGTCCTTAAGCCATTTTGCCACAACTTTGGAAGTATGCTTGGGGGTCATTGTCCATTTGGAAGACCTATTTGTGACCAAGCTTTAACTGATGTCTTGAGATGTTGCTTCAATACAACCACACAATTTTCCTGCCTCATGTATTTTGTCGAAATGCACCAGTCCCACCTGCAGAAAAGCACCCCCACAACATGATGCTGCCACCCCCATGCTTCACGGTTGGGATGGCGTTCTTCAGCTTGCAATCATCCCCATTTGTCCTTCAAACATAACGATGGTCATTATGGCCAAACCATTCTATTTTTGTTTCATCAGACCAGAGGACCTTTCTCCAAAAAGTACAATCTTTGTCCCCATGTGCAGTTGCAAACCGTAGTCTGGCATTTTTATGGCAGTTTTGGAGCAGTGGCTTCTTCCTTGATGAGCGGCCTTTCAGGTTATGTCTTAATAGGACTCGTTTTACTGTGGATATAGATACTTTTGTATCTGTTTCCTCCAGAATCTTCACAAGGTTTGCTGTTGTTCTGGGATTGATTTGCACTTTTCACACCAAAGTACATTAATCTCTTGGAGACAGAACAAATTTCCTTCCTGAGCGGTTTGACGGCTGCGTGGTCCCAAAGGTGTTTATACTTGCGTACTATTGTTTGTCCAGATGAACGTGGTACCTTCAGGCATTTGGAAATTGCTCCCAAGGATGAACCAGACTTGTGGTGGTCTACAATTTGTTTTCTGAGGTCTTGGCTGAAAGATGCACTGAGCAAAGATGCAGTGAGTTTGAAGGTAGGCCTTAAAATACATCCACAGGTACACACCCAATTAACGTCAATTAGCTTCTAAAGCTAAGAAGCTTCTAAAGCCATGACATCATTTTCTGGAATTTTCCAAGCTGTTTAAAGGCACAGTCAACTTAGTGTACGTTAATATGCAAAAGTATTTAAAAAATACTTCTTAGGGCTAGGCGTCCCGACAACTTCCGGTGAAATTGGAGGGCGCGCAATTCAAATAAATAATCGTAAAAATGATGGATATTAAAAATGTAGGTACATATAAGAAACTTGTATCGGTTAAAAGCATCAAGTCTTGTTCATCTAAGTGCATTGTCAGATTTACAATAGCCTTTACAGCGAAAGCATGCCATGCATGAGGACGGCGCCCCAAATCAAAATATTTTTCAACCAGCACAGGCATCATAAAATCACAAATAGCGATTAAATATTCACTTACTTTTTGAAAATCTTCCTCTGATTTGCAATCCAAAGGTCCCCAGCTACAACATGCATGGTCATTTTGTTAGATAAAATCCTTCTTTATATCTCAAAAGGTCTGTTTAGTTGGCGCCATCGATTTGAGTAATCCACTCATTCAACATGCAGAGAAAGGAATCCAAAAAGCTACAATTAGTAGGTCCGCGTCCTCTTCGTCTTCTGCGCACAGACTGATTTCCAACTCTGACTTCCAGTACTAAAACTAAAAATTCTTCCTCGTTTGGGAAGAAACAAGCCTGAAACCTTGAACAAATACAGTTGACATCTAGTGGAAGCCATAGGAATTGCAATCTGGGAGCTGGATTTTGATATGACCCTATATTTTCCATTGGAAGAGCATGGGCACTCAAAAAAGAAACGGTAACAATTATGGTACCAATTATATGCATATCCTGGCTTCTGGGCATGAGTATCAGGCAGTTTACTTTGGGCACGTCAGTCAGACAGGAAGTGGAGAAAATAGACCCTAGCATGAAGAAGTTTTAATGGTGCTAACTTTGTGGTCTAACTCTTCATCTGACATATCAGGATAGCATTCCCTGACAGACATATTGTGTTCTTTCATCCCTCTGTAAAAAAAAAGCTAACCGTTACACTGTCATGAAATATGATTATATATTGACTATGAAACAACAAGGACATGGCCTGCTTATGAGATGCCATAAAAGAAAGTTAGATGAATTCAACTGAAAATGGCGAGAACAGGCGTTCACAGCTAAATGCTCTTGGTTAGCTTGAGAATAATAATTGCGTGATTTATCATTCTACGGTATGTACAGATGAAGTAGGAAGATTACATACACTTAATTAAGTTGGAGTCATTAAAACTCGTTTTTCAACCACTCCACAAATTTCTTGTTGACAAACTATAGTTTTGGAAAGTCGGTTAGGACATCTACATTGTGCATGACACAAGTCATTTTCCCAAAAATTATTTACAGACAGATTATTTCACTTATAATTCACTGTATCACAATTCCAGTGGGTCAGAAGATAACTTGCAGCGGGCACTTGCTTCCATTCAGCCACGAGCATTAGTGAGGTCAGGCACTAATGTTGGGCAATTGGGCATTGCTTGCAATTGGAGTTCCAATTCATCCCAAAGGTTTTCTCTGTGCAGGCCAGTCAAGTTCTTCCATATCGATCTCGACAAACCATTGTCATGCTGAAACAGGAAAGGGCCTTCCGCAAACTGTTACCACAAAGTTGGAAGCACAGAATTGTCTAGAATGTCATTGTATGCTGTAGCATTAGGATTTCCCTTCACTGGAAGTAAAGGGGCCTAGCCCGAACCATGAAAAAACAGCCCCAGACCATTATTCCTCCTTCACCAAACTTTACAGTTGGCACTCTGGATTGGGGCAGATAGCGTTCTCCTGCCATCCTCTAAAACCAGATTTGTCTGTCGGACTGCTAGATGGGGAATTGTGATTCATTACTACAGAGAACGCATTTCCACTGCTTCAGAGTCCATTGGCAGTGAGCTTTACACCACTCCAGCAGACACTTGGCATTGTGCATGGTGATCTTAGGCTTGTGTGCGGCTGCTCGGCCATAGAAATCCATTTCATGAAGCTCCCAACTAACATTTATTGTGCTGACATTGCTTCCAGATGCAGTTTGGAACTCAGTAGTGAGTGTTGCAACCAAGGACAGACAACATTTACACGCTTCAGCACTCAGTCTTCCCGTGCTGTCAGCTGGTGTGGCCTGCCACTTCGCAACTGAGTGTTGTTGCTCCTAGACATTTCCTCTTCACAATAACAGCACTTACAGTTTACCTACCGGGGCAGCTCTAGCAGGGCAGAAATTTGACGAACTGACTTGTTGGAATGGTGGCATCCTTTGACGGTGCCACATTGAAAGTCACTGAGCTCTTCAGTAAGGCCATTCTACTGCCAAGGTTTTCTATGTAGATTGCATGGCTCGATTTGAATCACCGATCAGCAACAAGCTGAAATAGCCAAATCCACAAATTTGAAGGGTTGTGCACATACTTTTGTATATATAGGGTATTGTGTTATTATGCATCTACAGGTATAGTGTGGCCATCTTTGAACGCATCAACATTATTTTCTCAAACTTTTTAGGCATCACATTTTGAGTGAATCTAAATTTTAGTCAATGAGAAGATTTTTTTATGAATATTTGAAGCATTAGTGTTACATAGTAAAATAGGTTAATTGTTCATAGCTTCCTTTTTTCTTAACCAGTTAAATATAACTAAATGTTATTAAAAATGTAATCTACATAATCACCAAAAGTAATTATTTATCATAAACCATAACTAGTAATGCTGCAATCTCCAAAAAAGGTTCAAATCTAACCTTTCTGGTAAAAATAGTTATACATTGCTGAGGTATAGTCACTTTTGAGAACACAAACACAAGTACACAGACCAAATTTGATAAAAATATGAAATAATGTAATATTTTGTATGATGTATCGCCTATTTAACAAAACTGTATAATTAAGGCTTGAAATGACATATGCTTTCTAAATAATAGTACAAACAAATTATAAAACAACTAACTATAAGATTGAACCTTTCTTATAACTGTGAAATACGTATTTGTATGTTTAGTGTTAGAGAAGATTTGCATATTTTCTAAATGTCTCTCTTGATCAAAACTTCTGCCCCCATCGCTGTGAACGTGTTTTTTTGTTTAAAATATATGAATTATTTTAGAATACTGGCTATAAATCGATCTCTGAATGTGCTACAGCGACATAACCACTCTCTCCTGCTGCTCTACGATGTAAGGATTCCAGACATATGTTGTTAGTGGCTGTTCTGTAGGGTTCAGCCAGGAGTTGATGGACAGTTGGAAGAGCAAATTAAATGGTAGGAGGGACATCCCAGCTTCAAGTGGTGTCAGATTTCACATCCTGCTTCACACAGGCAAAAAATACATACTTCTGTGTCTGTGAAAATCAGGGCTACCGCTCAACGCAAGCCATTTCGATCTATGATCGATTTATACGCAAAAATGATGGTCAGAACCGTTACCAAAACCATGTTCTCCAAAACAGAGGTCTTTAAATCTAAGATGTTTTCAAATATCAATGCCGAACTGTCTTTGTTTAACCTAAAATGTTTCAAGCCATTGTGGAGTTGATATAGACCTCTACAGGAGGCAAGACTGGAGATGTTCTCATACTCAGACACATTGGTGCTGTTTGATGGTTTCATGATAACTGTGTACATGTTGGTACATGCTAGTGGAGTAAGATTGCCAATGTCCTCATATTGTGAAACCTGGCAGTAACGTAATTAATGGGTTGGCACATGCAATGATTGTGCTGAGACTATTCTGTAACTGGAGAACAGTCAAATGGAGAGTGAGTTTATTGTGTGTGGCACATGCTGTTTGGTACACCTAGCTGGTTATCTGGCCTCAGGTGGCGAGACTCTCTATCTGGATTGTGTAATGGCATGCTTCAGTCTCTCAAGGCTTTTGAACTCACAAATGTTTGATACAAGCCCCAGAGGGAAGGTGCTGTGTGGTCACAAAGATTTGGTCGGTAGCAGTAAAGATACTATGTTTCAACTGCTATCCCAATCCAAAGAATAGAGCAGTAATAATGAAAAAACATTCTTAATTCTGCCACACTGTTTATATATTTATAACCGCCGGAGACCTTTTTCCCGACATCCTGACAGTTGGCCGACATTGGAGTTTTTACTCACATTGACAACCAATTACCGGCTGTCCAATATGAATGTTGATCTATTTGGTGAAGGGGGGGGGGGGGGGGGGGGTTGTAATTTGTTAATGAGTTGGAAAATAAAGCTTCTTGATCTTATTTCAGTGCTTAATTAACCTTCTAGTTAAAGAGATTTCCCCTGGCGGTGGCGACAAGTATGAATGGGTTACCTTGGTCTCTTGCTCTCTCTCTTTTTCCCCTTTCGTTTGTTTTCTCCCTCTCTCTCTCCCACAATGTTAAAAGGATTGTCTGTTCTTACCCTTCCTATCCTACCTCCCTGTCCAACCTCTCCTGTCGGCATCACTATCTTGGTGTGTCACTAGATTATGGATGGTTGAAGAAGCATCATGACCATAGTTCCCCCTTTATATGTCTCCTTTTTTTAAATACAAATAATCTCCTTGTTTATTAAAGAAGAGCATGTTTTTTGTCCATTTAAAACAAAATCAAATTGATCAGAAATACAGTGTAGACATTGCTAATTTTGTAAATGACTATTATAGCTGGAAATGGCAGATATTTTTTTAATGGAGTATCTAAATAGGTGTACATAAGCCCATTATCAGCAACCATCACTCCTCTGTTTCAATGGCACGTTGTGTTAGTTAATCCAAGTTTATAATTTAAAAGGCTTATTTGATTTGATTTGATTTTATTAGGATCTCTTTTAGTCCCCATTTGGACTAATCCTCCAAGAGTCCTTAACATTAAAATACAATTTATAATACAAACACACTTTCACATATAACACACTATTACAAACATACATAATACACTAGCATAATGACCCAATAAATACTCAATCTAAAAGAATATTGATTCTTCATCTACTATAGTCCCACAACATTTCTATATACTATATTTAAATTGTTTTTAAATAATGTTTAAACTTATATATTGAAATGTTTCTAGTTTGCTCAGTCAATTTATTGCATTTCTTTATTGCTCTAAATCGAAATGTTCTTTTGCCCATTTATTTTTTCTGTCTGGATAACGCATAGATGGTGGACAATCTATTCCTAGTATTTACGGAATGTCTGTCTCTTACCAACTGAATACCATTGTGAATAGAACTTGGCCGTTTTAAATGATGTATATTATAAAATAAGATAAGCATGTTTTTTTCAATTACCTTGTCGATTGATGACCAACCAAGAACACTGCGCATGACTGCAACAGAAGAACCATATCTCCGCCTTAAAACAATCCTTGCTGCTTTATTCTGTGCATTCTGCAGCCTCCTAACTTCACTAGATGATGCATTTCCCCAGACCACCGAACAATAGTTCACTTGACTCTCAACCAATGCCTGTGTTATTTGCTGAAGGATTTTCCCTGGTAAATATTTAGCTATCCTTCTGATTATGCATGCTGTTTTAATATATTTACATAGATTAGTTATTTGAGACGACCATGATAAGCAGTTGTCTAGCTGCACTTTCAGTAGTTTGGTTTCTGCCACTTCTTCAATTTATACTCCTCCCATACTTAATTGTATCCCATGCTGTTTTGGCCTTTTCCTAGTTGAACAGACCAACATAACTTTGGTTTTCTTGGTGTTTAGCAAGTTTGTTTTGGCAAACCCATTTCCTGATAATCTCCAAATCTCCTTGCAAAGCTTGCTGTACCTGTTGAACCGATTGTCTTGCTGAATAAAATGTAGCATCATCTGCAAATATAGTAGCTTGAGTTTCAACCGAGGCATAGGGAAGGTCGTTGGTGTATATTAAGTAGAGAAATGGCCCAAGGCAGATGCCCTGCGGTAATCCACCGTTTAACACATTAGGGGAAGAAAATGAACCATTGATATAGGTGGACTGTTTCCTGTCAGTTAGATATGAATGCATTAATTTTGTCAAAATAATTTCATGATCCACTAAATCAAATGCTGCACTGAAATCTAAAAATAGTACACCTACAAACCTGCCATTATCCATAGCATTGAGCCACTGGTCAGTCATATCAACCAATGCAGTGGTAGTGGAATGGTTTTTGCGATAAGCATGCTGATTGGCTGTAATCAGATCATTCTTTTCCATATACTCCCACATTTGTCTACTCACAATACCCTCCGATATCTTACTGAGTGTAGGGAGTATCATTAGAATCATTAGATCATTAGAAAACCCTTTTTCAATTATGTTAGCACAGCTGAAAACTGTTCTTCTGATTAAAGAAACAATAAAACTGGCCTTCTTCTTTATACTAGTTGAGTATCTGCATCTCCCATACACCTACCTGAACACTCCTCTGACCACCCCTGTTTCCACGAAATCCTGGGATTGTGACTGGCCAGCCAGGGAACCCCCAGCACCACTGGAACCGCAGGTGAATCGATAAGGAAGAAACTAATCCGCTCCCTATGATCCCTCTGCGTTACCATGTCCAGTGGAACCGTGGCCTCCCTGACCAGCCCTGACCCTAACGGTCGGCTATCTAAGGAGTGCACGGGGAAGGGTGGATCTATTGGCTCCAGCGGAATCCCCAGCTTACGGGCGAGTCCGCGATCCACAAAATTCCAGCTGCGCCTGAATCGACTAGCGCCTTCTGCTGGAGAGAGGGAGAAATCTCAGAAAAAAATTATAATACAAACATATGACCAACAGAGAGGTCTGGGTGAGTTTGGTGCTGACTCACCTGGGGTGACCGAGAAGTGTTCCGTTTGCCCTCAGACGGGCTCCTCCAGTACCAGTCGAAAGTGTGTCCTCTCCGACCACAGTTGGTGCAGGAGGAGCCTCCTCCTCCGGTACCTCTCGATGCGGCCTCCCCTAACTCCATAGGCATGGGGGCGGGAAATAGCAGAGAGCAGATTGTCCAGCCGGATCAACATGTTCATGAGTTCATCGAGGGAGGGAGTGGCGTCCCGACAAGCTAGCTCCCTGCGGATGTCCTCCCGGAGGCTGCACGGGTAGTGGTCCATCAGGGCCCTGTCATTCCACCCGGCCCCAGCGACCAAGGTCCGGAACTCCAGCGCGAAGTCCTGCGCGCTCCACGTCTCCTGCCTAAGGTGGAACAGCCGTTCACCCGCTGCTTGGCCCTCCGGAGGGGGTCAAACACGGCCCAACTGCGTTGGCCCACTCCAGGGCTAGGCCCGTCAGGCAGGAGACGAGGATACTCACACTCTCTTCGCCAGAGGGAGTCGGCCTCACGGTAGCCAGGTACAGCTCGAGCTGGAGCAAAAATCCCTGGCACCCAGCCGTCGCTCCATCGTACTCCCTCAGGGGCTCAAGACGAAGTGCGATGGAGCCGGACACCGCCGGAGGACTCCTCTCCCATCGGTCCATTCTCTCCATCATCTGGTCCATCGCCGACCCAATCCGATGGAGGATGGTGGTATGATGGAGGACGCGCTCCTCCATCGATGGAAGGGGGGTGGCCGCTGCTCCTGCTGACTCCATGTGTAGGTGCGGGCTTCTGTAACGCACTCTATGCTTAGTGGGTGCGGAGTCAGAAGCAGGAAGCAGAGGGTAAAGAACAATGTTTTATTCCGGTGCAGGGAAAATGGTCACGCCAAAACACCAGGCGCAATAACAAGACCGGCCCAAAACCAGGACCCAACCAGTCCGGAGAAAAACAAAGGATATCACACAACCACAAACATGAACAGAGGAAAAATAAGCCCGCACAAGTAGCAGGCGGGCATTACCGGCTTAAATAGCCCAACTAAAACCTAAACAAGAAACAGGTGTAACCAATAAGACAAAACCAACAGAAAAGGGAAAAGGGATCAGTGGCAGCTAATAGACCGGTGACGACGACCGCCGAGCGCCGCCCGAACAGGAAGAAGAGCCACCTTGGTGGGAGTCGTGACACCTGTGCTTGTTCAATGAACCATAAACAATTAATGAACATGCACCTGTGTAACGGTCGTTAAGACACTAACAGCTTACAGACTGTAGGCTATTAAGGTCATAGTTCTGAAAACTTAGGACACTAAAAGAGGCCTTTCTACTGACTCTGAAAAACACCAAAAGAAAGATGCCCAGGGACCCTGCTCATCTGTGTGAATGTGCCTTAGGCATGCTGCAAGGCGGCATGAGGACTGCAGATGTGGCCAAGGCAATAAATTGCAATGTCCGTACTGTGAGACGCCTAAGACAGAGCTAGGGGAGACAGGACGGAAAGCTGATCATCCTCGCAGTGGAAGACCACGTGTAACAACACCTGCACAGGATCGGTATATCCGAACATCACACCTGCCGGACAGGTACAGGATGGCAACAACAACTGCCCGAGTTACACCAGGAAGGCACAATCTCTTCATCAGTGCTCAGACTGTCCGCAATAGGCTGAGAGGCTGGACTGAGGGCCTGTCGGCCTGTTGTAAGGAAGGTCCTCACCAAACATCACCGGCAACAACGTTGTCTATGGACACAAACCCACTGTCGCTGGACCAGACAGGACTGGCAAAAAGTGCTCTTCATTGACGAGTCACGGTTTTGTCTCACCAGTGGTGATGGTCTGATTTGTGTTTATTGTCGAAAGAGTGAGCATTACACAGGCCTATACTCTGCAGTGGGATCAATTTGGAGGTGGAGGGTCCATCATGGTCTGAGGCGGTGTGTCACAGCATCATCGGACTGAGCTTGTTGTCATTGCAGGCAATCTCAACACTGTGCGTTACAGGGAAGACATCCTCCTCCCTCATGTGGTACCCTTCCTGCAGGCTCATCCTGATATGACCCTCCAGCATGACAATGCCACCAGCCATACTGCTCGTTCGTGCGTGATATCCTGCAAGACAGGAATGTCAGTGTTCTGCCATGGCCAGCGAAGAGCCCGGATGTCAATCCCATTCAGCACGTCTGGGACCTGTTGCATTGGAGGGTGAGGGCTAGGGCCATTCCCCCCAGAAATGTCCGGGAACTTGCAGGTGCCTTGGTAGAAGAGTGGGGTAACATCTCACAGCAAGAACTCACAAATCTGGTGCAGTCCATGAGGAGGAGATGCACTGCAGTACTTAATGCAGCTGGTGATCACACCAGATACTGACTGTTACTTTTGATTTGGACCCCCCTTTGTTCAGGGACACATTATTCCATTTTTGTTAGTCACATGTCTGTGGAACTTGTTCAGTTTATGTCTCAGTTGTTGAATCTTGTTATGTTCATACAAATATTTACACGTTAAGTTTGCTGAAAATAAATGCAGTTGACAGTGAGAGGACGTCTCTTTTTTTTCTGAGATCAGGTGTGTGTCAGCAAAAGCATGTGTATCTTCCTGCACGTGTACGCACCTGCACCTGTGTGTTGTGGGGGCAGAAAAAAGTGGTATTATAAATAGAGCAGGGCATGTTGCTCTCTCTCTCCTAATGATGAAGACGGCAGGGTGGCCCAGTTCCTTAGCCCCGGGGGTCTGGGCCCAGTTGAATTCTGACAGGACAGGAGAGGAGAGGTTGTTTGGATCTCTGTGTCCGACGGGCCCATGTCCCACTGGGAAACCAAGCCCAGCACAGAAGCTCCAGAACCAGCCCGTGCCAGGTGAGCTCCCCCTCTCTCCGATTAAATCCAGACTTTTTCCAGGTGAGCTCCATCCATATCCATCCTTCTCCCTCGCTTCTCTCAGACAGGTGAGCTCTCAACCTCCCTTTTTTGTCTCTCTTGTTTTCTCTATATCCAGCCATCCGAGGCGGCATGTAGCCAGCCTAGTGGTTAGAGTGTTGGGCCAGTAACCGAAAGGTTGCTAGATAATAATCCCAGAGCTGACAAGTAAAAATCTGTCGTTCTGCCCATGAACAAGGCAGTTAACCCACTGTTCCTAGGCCGTCATTGTAAATAAGAATTTGTTCTTAAATGACTTGCCTAGTTAAATACAAAATCAGCCAGGTGAGCTCTCACCCTCCATTCCTCTCTCCCTCTCTCATATTATCTCTAGCCTTCTGCCAGGTGAAACTCCCTCCCTCCCTCTTCCTTCCAATGCCAGGTGAGTTCTTACCCTCCATCACTTTCCAACTGTGCCATATAGCCAGGTGCTCCCAGTTCGGGCCCAACCCTCAGACCCATTTAAATTGACAGCCAGAGGGTCACCCTGTCTCTGTAGAGGGATGCTGGGTACAGAGATGGAGAGGAGAGTACATAAACAAATTTGATCTAACTTGATTCACACCCTGGACTCATCAACTCTGAGAGGATTGATTTTAACACTGTTACAGTGTCTATACGGTCCACACTTTTCATAGTTAAATTAGAGTTAAACTTTGCTTAGGAGACAAGTCAATCTGTAAAGCTGAAGCCTATTAATGTAAAGGTTAATTTACAATTGAGCCAACATATGCAGTCTCCTCTTAAGCAGGGACATTGCATTTAAATTTCAATCACCCTGTAAAACTGAACTTCCATGATGCGGATTCAAAATTGTAATGTCTTATTTGCATATTTCCCATTGTGCCTTGCCTTTCGTGTGAATTGTAGAGTTACCACCTATGACTGTATTTGTTAGTGACAGAGACATGCTTGCAACAAGCAACATTCCTTCACTTTCAGAACTGTGGCCTTCCCCATGTGAGATCTTAAGTCAATATGTTATCCTTAAAATGTAATTATTTAAGACAATGCATTACATGTCTCGTGAGGCCTAGTTTTAGCCTAATACATTGTTCTGAAAGTCAGTGTCAATGGGCCACATCAGGCCTGTAAATCACATTATGCTGGCTTGCAGTGACATATTACCTAGTGCTCTTTGCAAGTACAATGTTTTACATTAACATTTTGGTAATTAAGTGGGTGCTCTTGTCCTTAGCAATTTACAGTCAGTGCACTCAACCAAGGTTGATAAAAAAAACACATCACAGTCATAGCAAGTAAAATGTTTCTGTAACCGTTATTGAACATTTTGTTGTAGTTAAGCATGCATTGCTCTTAAAAATAATTATAATTACAATAAAATATCATGTGATATATCTCTGACCATCTCTGGGTAGGGCTAATATACTGAACAAAAATATAAACACATCATGTCAAGAGTTGGTTCCATGTTTCATGAGCTAAAATAAAAGATCCCTGAAATGTTCCATACGGACAAAAAGCTTATTTCTCTCAAATGTTGTGCACAAATCTCTTTACATTCCTGTTAGTGAGCATTTCTCTTTTGCCAAGATAATCCATCCACCTGACAGGTGTGGCATATCACATCTGGCTTCTTCACCTGCGAGATCGTCTGAGACCAGCCACCCAGACAGCTAATGAAACTGGACTTCAATAACCAAATAATTTCTGCACAAATTGTCAGAAACCGTCTCAGCGATTCTCAATTACAAAAAGCTCTTAGTGTGCTGTAAAACAAATGTACAATATTTTAATGTGTATTTAGATTATACAGTATAATACTGTTGATTACTGATATAATTACAAAAACGGCTAACAATGTACCTAAACCAGGGGTGTCCAACTCATTCCATGGAGGCCCGACAGTCTGTTGTTTTTTTATTTCCTTTTAATTCATGCCCAAGTAAGACCTAAACAACCAAGTGATGTGAGTTCCTAAATAATCACTGACCTTAATTGATTGAGTACAGGAGAGGAGTGAACAGCTTTTATGAAAAAATATAATGGAATAAGTTTGACGCCTGTGACCAAGCCATCTAAACTGGAACAACCTTTTCAGTAACATGTACAATAAATCCAACTAGTATATCGGATTAGTTTAGAAAAATGTATTCTACCAGTCAAAAGTTTGGATACACCTACTCATTCAATGTTTTTTCTTTAATTTTACAATTTTATATGTTGTACAATAATAGTGAAGATATCAAATCTATGAAATAACACATGTGAAATAATGTATTAACCAAAAAAGTGTTAAACAATCAAAATCTATTTTATATTTGAGAATCTTCAAAGTAGCCTCCCTTTGCATTGATGATAGCTTTGCACACTCTTGGCATTCTCTCAACCAGCTTCATGAGGTAGTCACCTGGAATTCATTTAAATTAACAGGTGTGCCTTGTTAAAAGTTAATTTGTGGAATTTATTTTGTTCTTAATGCGTTTGAGCCAATCAGTTGTGTTGTGACAAGGTATGGGTGGTATACAGAAGATAGCCCTATTTGGTAAAAAAACAAGTCAATATTATGGCAAGAACACCTCAAATAAGCAAAGAGAAACGACAATCCATCATTACTTTAAAACATGAAGGTTAGTCAATGTGGAAAATTTCAAGTGCAATCACAAAAACCATCAAGCACTATGATGAAACTGACTCTCATGAGGACCGCCCCAGGAAAGGCAGACCCAGAGTTACCTCTCCTGCAGAGGATAAGTTCGTTAGAGTTACCAGCCTCAGAAATTGCAGCCCAAATAAATGCTTCACAGAGTTCAAGTAACAGACACATCTCAACATCAACTGTTCAGAGGAGACTGCGTGAATCAGGCCTTCGTGGTTGAATTGCTGCAATGAAACCACTACTAAATGACACCAATAAGAAGAAGATTACTTGCTTGGGCCAAGAAACATGAGCAATGGACATTAGACTGATGGAAATATGTCCTTTGGTCTAAATTTTAGATTTTTGGTTCCAACCGTTGTCTTTGTGAGACGTAGAGTGGGTGAACGGATGATCTCCCCATGTGTGGTTCCCACTGTGAAGCATGGAGGAGGAGGTGTGATGGTGTTGGGGTGCTTTGCTGGTGACACTGTCTGTGATTTATTTAGAATTCAAGGCACACTTAACCAGCATGGCTACCAGAGCATTCTGCAGCAATACGCCATCCCATCTGGTTTGTGCTTAGTGGGACTATCATTTATTTTTCAACAGGACAATGAAACAACACTCCTCCAGACTATGTAACGGCTATTTGACCAAGAAGGAGAGTGATGGAGTGCTGCATCAGATGACCTGGCCTCCACAGTCACCCGACCTCAACCCAGTTGAGATGGTGAAGCTGGTTGAGAGAATGCCAAGAGTGTGCAAAGCTGTCATCAAAGCAAAGGGTGGCTACTTTGAAGAGTCTAAAAAAATACAATATTTTTTTTTTGATTTGTTTAACACATTTTTGGTTACTACATGATTCAATATGTGTTTTTTCATAGTTTTGATGTCTTCACTCTTATTCTACAATGTAGAAAATAGTACAAATAAAGAAAAGCCCTTGAATGTGTAGGTGTGTCCAAACTTTTGACTGGTACTGTATGTTATTAATATTTGTGTAGGATAAGACTAATTAATAAATCAATGCAAAAACATAGACACTGAAACAAACCATTCAAAACATCTACACACAATAGAGCATGCTTAGAAATATGAACACTATAAATGTTACACTGAAAAATCAACACTAGTAACACTGATCAATTTGCTCTGTACGCATAAATTATTTGTAACACATTTACTGTAGCTATATCCCTAATTTAGAAAGCAGTATGTTATTTCAAAGTGCACCAGGTAGTCCATCAAAAATGAATAGCACCTTTCTAATTAAATAAATAAACAATTAAGTCCCCATACAGTCATAAATATATTTCCATTGAGCAATTTGCTTATTTGTAAATCTTCCTCTTCGACTCTGTCGATTTGATTTATCCAAACTCATAGAGCTAGAGCCTACTTTACTCTCTCTCTCTTTCTCTTTTCTCTAACGTCAGAGAAGTACGGAATGTAAGATTATTATAGACTTTAGCTATGCCAATGTGTCTGTTAATATCCCCGTATGGCGATATCTTAGAAATGTGATACATGATCGTGAAAGCTACCACTGACAGAGTAGATTAGTTCTCCTTCATCAAGGTCCAGACTCTCAAAAATAATGGTGCAAGTTGGAAACAATTAAAGGTTCTTCAGAGCGATGAAATAAGACAACCATTGTGGGGTCTTTGAAGAACCATACAAAAAAACAAAAATGTTTTGGCCCTCCAGGACCAGAATTTACTAGACCTCTAGGGTCTTAAGCCTGATTCACCCACAAACTGCCATGGTTGGGAAGACTGAGTTATGATACCTTAAACATCTTAAGTGGAACAACCATTTCAGTAATGCGTGCAATAAGTCTAAGTAAGAGATTGAAATAGTTTAGAAAAATCTGTTATTTATATTTGAGTAGTTTAAGATTAATTAATGATGCAAAAACATAGATTAATGAATGATGCAATAGAGCATGCTGGGAAATACTGTATCATAATGATGGGTGTGATTTTTGTTCAACTGGTTATTAACATCAACACTGGGGTTCTTTTACACTGCTTACTGTTACTTATTCTCTTCACACTGTAAAATGTAACTCTTGAATCAAAACTAGTTAAGGGAGGTTAGGGTCTTGAACCACAGAGGCTGAATCCACAATCGACCACTTTCGTTCCTTGCTCCTTCGCCACAGGCTCTTCTGTCGATCTGAGAAGATTGGACAGATGTATCCAAATGTGGCTCACAAATGACAAGGTAGAGCCATTACCGAATTGCTTCTACCTATCCGATCCTTTCAGATCTGGGTGAAATGCCTATTGTAGTGGCAAATCGGTTCAAATATGACACAACCAAGAACTTTGTGAAAATCAATATAGACTTTTAATACAACAGTATCATAAGCCGGAGCGGTCCGCGGAACACACACACTTTTTCAGAGCCCTCGCTCTGAGTTATACACCTACCATATAAGTCCCTCCCATATGCAAATTAAGTTACATCCCAATCCGTGCTTCCTGCTTGTTCAGCCCAATAACGCCCCCATCTGCTTTCCATTAGATCCTAATGGTGACAAGACCCTTGCTTTGACCCTTCACTCAGCTTAATGCGTTCTCCTGTTTGTGTGTTATCTAGGGTCAGCAGACTATGTGTCTCTTCTGTTTTTAGCATGCTCAGCTATACTAAAAATACTATACATTCCCCTTTCCTGTGGCCTGTGTTCATACCCTGTAATTAACTCCATGTGTCCCTTTTGGTGTCTTTCATCTCCTTTAGCTTTAGGGTGCCTAGCTGTTCTGGTCGCCTTCTCTTCATATGGTTGTCTAAGATCAAACAGACTTGTCTCCTGTGATGTGATTGATGTATGTAATCCATCAATTGGTCCTTTGGCTGACCCCCTCCTTAGATAACCTCTGACCTTTGTATGTCCAGCTGCCCTAGGTGTTGCCCTCTCCCATGGCCCCACTCTGGCTTCCTGTCCTATACAATAGACAATGTACCTTACCAGAATGGCAAATGCCATTATATAGGACAGTATATTTATCCATATATGTACCTAATTTCTCCCACACTATGGGGGTATTAGGTTTGGGTATTCAGCAAGAGAAAGAGGTAGAGGAGATGAGGTAACAGTTGGTGTTTGCCTCCTGAGCCGTAGAGGAGCAGGGTCATTTCATAACCAAACACTCAGCCATGTTCCTTCACAGCATGATACTCAGTATATTTGACTGATCACCACTGTTTGATTTGAGCCTTCTGCATTTCCTCACATTACAAAATGGAGGCACTGCACACACTCTTGTTACAATTTCTCTCTGTAAGTATCTGTCTCTACCACTGACAGAGTAGACTAGGTCTCATTCATCAAGGTCCAGAGGAGTCATGATATTATAAAACGCTCCCAGGCAACAAAAGATATGAGATAGCGTGTTGAAATGTGGAATCCCCCATGTACTGTATACTTTATTTTGCTAATAGATCTTTCTGTGCTAAATGGATATTCTCTCTCTCCTGCACTCTCTCTCTCTCCACCTCAGATGGTAGGACTGCCTGCTGTGCTGCATATCTGAATGACTCAAGTATACAAGACTCCAACATCAAACACTTGGTTTAGAGGAAGCTGGTGATTAGATTAACATAAAGAAGCCTCCTACCAACACACTGCTGTTGTAATCTTTGTCAAAAATGTAGGACACATACCGTAGACTCTCATTTACTCGTAGGACACCCACTAGGCTAGATTGACATGATCTTAAACGGATGTAAGTATTTTTCTATGTGGGTGCTGCAGTAAAAAATGTAAACACACCATCTATCAAACAAGAAACTTGCAATGAACCAACGTCACACACTGTAGTACTGCTTAGGCAGTACATAAAACTAAAAACACACCTGACCCTAGTAATGCACTGCAAAACATTTCCTGTACATTGTACAGTAACTTACTGGCAGAAAATGGCCAGTTACTGTAATTTCCCACAAAGTCCTGCAATAAGAGCTTTGTTGGACTTACACACATATTAGCTACCACGCTAATATGTGTGTAACTTCTTCACACTTGTGATCTCTGGGTGTAACGGAATAGGCTGATACCCCATTTCATTGAACCACAATCCATAGGTAAGGCTGTATACACTGAGCATACAAAACATGACATAGACTGAACAGGTGAATCCAGGTGAAAGCTATGATCCCTTATTGATGTCACTTATTAAATCCACTTCAATCACTGTAGATGAAGGGGAGGAGACAGGTTAAAGAAGGAGTTTTAATCCTTGAGACAATTGAGACATGGATTGTGTATGTGTGCCATTCAGAAGGTGAATGGGCAGGACAAAAGATGTAAGCGCCTTTCGACAGGGTATGGTAGTTTGTGTCAAGAACTACAACGCTGCTTGGTTTTCATGCTCAACAGTTTACTGTGTGTATCAAGAATGGTCTACCACCCAAAGGACATCCAGCCAACATGGGCCAGCATCTCTGTGGAATACTTTCGACACCTTGTGTAGTCCATGACCCAATGTATTGTGGCTGTTCTGAGTGAAAATATGGAGGGCAGGGTTGGTATACCCAGTATAAGTATGCCCCTAATGCATTTATGAAGTCTAATACATCCACAGTGCAATTTCAACTGATTTGTTAGCTTCTGTCAAATGTACTAATTGAATTGTATTGAGTAAGTCACCGCTCTCTCCTTGCTGTTGTTAAGCTGGTGGATTTTATGCTTTGGTTGTGTTTATTTTGGGTCCTAGCGCTGACTGGTTTCTAGACTGTGGTTGGGTTCTGGCTTGCTGCCTATAACTGTGTTGATCCTAACAAACTTTTTGATTCAATCTAACTAACTATCACTCCTTAAAAGCTTTCATCCCCAAACCATAAGACTGCTGAACAATTTATCAAATGGCCACCCGGATATTTGCATTTACACACCCTTTGTTTTACACTGCTTCTACTTGCTGTTTATTATCTATGCATAGTCACTTTACCCCTACCTACATGTATAAATTAACTTGACTAACCTGTACCCCCACACATTGACTCAGTATCAGTACCCCTGTATATAGCCTCGTTGTTGTAATTTTATTGTGCTACTTTTTTTTAATTAAAACCTGTTGCGACTCTAGGGGCAGTATTTTCATTTTTTTTTTTTTTAAACATTCCCGTTTTCAACGGGATATTTTGTCAAGACAAGATGCTAGAATATGCAAAGAATTGACAGCTTTGGATAGAAAACACTCTAACGTTTCCAAAACTGTAAAGATATTTTCTGAGAGTATAACAGAACTGATGTTGCAGGCGAAAGCCTGAGAAAAATCCAATCCGGTAGTGCCCCATATTTTGAAAGCGTTGCATTCCAATGAGTCCCTATTGAGCTGTGAATGTCCGATCAACGAGCTTACACTTTCTCCGTATTCCCCAAGGTGTCCACAGCATTGTGACGTAGTTTAACGCATTTATGTTGAAGAATAGCCGTAGGCGGCTACATTGCGTAAGTGGTCACATGATGGCTCCCAGCGTGACTCTCGCGTAAAATACAGAGGTAGCCATTACTCCATTCGGTCCTACTGAAAAACAAATTGTCCCGATGGATATATTATCGAATAGATATTAGAAAAAAACCTTGAGGATTGATTCTAAACAACGTTTGCCATGTTTCTGTCGATATTATGGTGCTAATTTGGAATCTTTTTCAGTGTTGTTGTGACCGCAATTTCCGGGCGATTTCTCAGCCAAACGTGAAGAACAAACGGAGCTATTTCGCCTACAAAAATAATATTTTGGGAAAAAAATGAACTTTGGAACTTCTACCTGGGAGTCTCGTGAGTGAAAACATCTGAAGTTCATCAAAGGTAAACGATTTAATTTGATTGCTTTTCTGATTTTCGTGACAAGTTTGCCTGCTGCTAGCAGGGCATAATGCTATGCTAGGCTATCGATAAACTTACACAAATGCTTGTCTAGCTTTGGCTGTAAAACATATTTTGAAAATATGAGATGACAGGGTGATTAACAAAAGGCTAAGCTGTGTCTCAATATATTTCATTTGTGATTTTCACAAATAGGAATATTTTCTAGGGATATTTATGTCTGTTGCGTTATGCTAATTAGTTTCAGGCGATGATTACGCTCCCGCATGCGGGTTTGGGAGTCACAAGAAGCTTTAGTTTATTTAGTAAATCTTTTCATTACTCTATTTTCTTAACTCCATTGTTGGTTAAGGCCTTGTAAGTAAGCATTTCACAGGAAGGTCTACACCTGTTGTATTCGGTGCATGTGACAAATACAATTTGATTTGATTGGTGGATTGATTGACTTTTAGCTGATTCCTCACCAACCTACATTGAACAAAAATAAAAATGCAACATGCAACAATTTCAAAGATTTTACTGAGTTACAGTTCATATATGGTAATCAGTCAATTGAAATAAATTCATTAGGACCTAATCTATGGATTTCACATGACTGGGAATACGGATATGCATTGGTCTTAGATACCTTAACTTCTTGCTCCTACCCGAGACGCAGATCTCTCAACTAGGCACCTGGAAATGCAAATGCGCTACGCTAAATGCTAAATGTACTCGTTAAAACTCAAACGTTCATTAAAACACACATTATTATATAGTATTGAATTAAAGCTACACTCGCTGTGAATCTAGCCAACAAGTCAGATTTTTAAAATGCTTTTCGGCGAAAGCATGAGAAGCTATTATCTGATAGCATGCAACACCCCGAAATACCTGAAGGCGACGTAAACTAAAGAATTAGCGTAGCCGGCGCTACACAAATAGCAGAAATAAAATATAAAACATTCATTACCTTTGACGAGCTTCTTTGTTGGCACTCCTATATGCCCCATAAACATCACTATTGGGTATTTTTTTCGATTAAATTGGTCCATATATACCCAAAATATCCATCTATGGAAACTGTGTGATTCAGTAAAACACCGTTTCAAAACGCAGCGTCATTTTGTAAAATTAAAAAAGTCGATGATAAACTTTCACAAAACACTTCGAAATACTTTTGTAATCCAACTTTAGGTATTAGTAAACGTTAATAATCTATCAAATTTAACAAAATTTAGCGATGTGTATTCAATAGCTCCACGTCT
Source organism: Oncorhynchus mykiss (assembly GCF_057628025.1). Classification (NCBI taxonomy): domain Eukaryota; kingdom Metazoa; phylum Chordata; class Actinopteri; order Salmoniformes; family Salmonidae; genus Oncorhynchus; species Oncorhynchus mykiss. Next base: position 24,823,989 of record NC_143042.1, read on the forward strand.
TGAAATCATGTTTGGGAAATCTCTCTTCCAAGACGTCCTGTCGGAGACCGGATGGAATGGAATCTCTCTCCTTTGTTTGACCAAGAAATAACTCTCAGGAAAATGACAAGAGAGGCGACGTCGTGTGGAAGCTGGGCCCTATTTAATTTGGTGTCCCTTAAACAATACATGCAAGTGGCGCATGGATATTTTTTTCAGTTTTCAGTGATCAGTTTTTCTTGCGCTTTTCGATGAAACACACGCTCTGTTATAGTCACAGTCGTGATTTAACCAGTTTTAGAAACTTCAGAGTGTTTTCTATCCACACATACTAATCATATGCATATACTATATTCCTGGCTTGAGTAGCAGGACGCTGAAATGTTGCGCAATTTTTAACAGAACGTTCGAAAAAGGAGGGGGTAGACGGAAGAAGAAAAGAGGTGTGTGGATCAGAAAACCAGTCAGTTTCTGGTGTGGCCTCCATTTGCCTCATGCAACGTGACACATCTCCTTCGCATAGAGTTGATTAGGCTGTTGTTGATTGTTGCCTGTGGAATGTTGTCCCACTGTGTGAAGTTGCTGGATTTTGGAAGGAACTGGAACACGCTGTGGTACACGTCTATCCAGAGCAATCCAAACATGCTCAATGGGTGACATGTCTGGTGAGCATGCAGGCCATGGAAGCTCTGGGTCATTTTCAGCTTCCAAATCTTTGCGACATGGGGCTGTGCATTATCATGCTAAAACATGAGGTGATGGCGGTGGATGAACGGCACGACAATTGGCCTCAGCATCTCATCACGGTATCTCTGTGCATTTGAAATTGCCATCAATAAAATGCAATTGTGTTTGTTGTCCGTAGCTTATTACTGCCCATAACATAACCCCACCTCCACCGTGGGACACTATTCACAATGTTGACATCAGCAAACCATTTGCCCACACGACACCATACACGCTGTCTGATATCTGCCCAGTACATTTGAAACCGGGATTCATATGAGAAGAGCACTCTTCTCCAGCATGCTAGTTTAATTGATTTTCATTTATTTTGGGTAACAGACATATACAACGAAATGTACAGTTTGGATTTCACTTAAAAGTATTAATTAAAACGCTTGTTTCCAAAGTGGTCCTCAATGGTAAAAACAATAACACATAGAATGAATGAAAGGCAAGACAAAATTACAAACAACCAGAAATACATGAATGTATATTGACATCCTAAAAAGTGGCACTATTCACAGCACTTTTCACTAACCTTAAAAATCAAACATTAATTTCACATTCCTACCTATTACCTATCATTCCAAGAAATACACTTGACCAGCAGTAGGGGGCACAAGGGGCAGTGAAGTGGTTTCTCTTACTTAGACAACCTTGTCCAAATCTTTGCCTGCTTTTTAAAGCTATTTCTATTTTTTATTTGCTTGATGTTCAAGAGGAGGCTATTCCATAGACAAATGCCTGTATAGAAAAACGTGTTCCTCACAGTACTGTTAACCCTTGGGACTTTACAAGACAAAACACTAGCTCTGGTATTGTAACTGTGTTGGTTATATACCATATCAATGTGGTTTTTCATATGACCTGGGGCACGATCATTTAAGATGTCAAACATATGATTAAGTTTAAGTTGGTCCACTCTGGACTACAAAGGCAAAAAAAAACACACCTAGAACTCATGTACCCCTATGTGGGTCCTAGGGGGGACAGCATATACCTGATAACATCATTTTTCATGACCTGCATTCTCTTTTTCAGCTTTTCTTGATCGCCCACTATACCAAGGAGAGCAGGCATAATCAAAATGACACTGAATCAAGGTTGAGAATGCAGTTTCTTAACTTTGATGTTAAAATATCCAGTGTTACAATATATACATGTCAATTTGTTCGCCATTTTAGAAATAATTTAGCAGCAATCAGTTTTCCAGAAAGGGATTGATATAGGAACACAACAAGATAAGTTACACTTGCAATTCCTTAGTCAGGGTCTCCTCTATGTAAACTGTATCCTTTCCTGATACCAGTATGGCTGAGTCATCAGCATGAAGCAGGAGTATGCACATTACTGTACCTGGCATATCATTAATGTTTATAAGAAATAAGAGAGGCCCTAAAATGGATCCCTGCGGTACTCCACGTGATATTTCTTTGGACTCTGACAAAACATCGCCAACATTACATACTTGTGTTCTGTTGGTCAGATAAGATCTAAACCAATTCACTGCTGCATAATTTAGACCTATGCATTTCAGTTTCATCAGGAGAAAAATCATGGTCCACAGTGTCAAAAGCTTTCTGCAAGTCTAACATGACCATGTATATGACCTGTATATTTCCCCTTCTCACTTTCCTGCTTGATGTTGTCAAATAGGTGGATAAGTCATGTACAGTTGAAGTCGGAAGTTTACATACAGTTAGGTTGGAGTCATTAACCCTTTAATGTTCCAAATATCTCTATCGGTCGCCCCAGCGTGAGTTTTTTTATGCACGTGAAGTTAGAACGTTCTCTCCATTCCAGAATGTGATTGTTACGTAACAGTACATTTAATCCATGCTGCCCTCAAACCAAAGCACGCCTCTTGTTTTTATTTCTAGGCTGTTTTCAACATGTCAATTTCTAATTATTTTCTAACAAGATTTTGTTTTTCTAAGAACAGTTTGAATTTAGGTGTGTTCCGCTTCATTCATTCACATAAAAGTAGTCATTTTTACTTTTGCGGACAAATTCATTTTTTTTGACATTTCTGACCCGGACAAAATCCCACAAACACTTCCCAATTGTTTGTGCAGTTCAATTCTGCAGACATTTGCACATCTCCCGTCCTGCATACACGTGTTCACATTTTCCGTCTGTTGCCTGCATCACAATCAAAGTTGTTTTCGTTACCAATAATAACTTTGGAAATGTGTGCGTTTCTATCAATGTGCGTGCCTTATTACGTGATAATAGTTTCTGCATGTCGTGTTATGTATTTTCTACTGTAGCATAATGTTTTTGTGTAGATTCCTTATAACCATGGACACGCGATGTGATGTTACTCGTTTCATAACCTTTATGGTGTTATACTCAATGCTTAGGTAGCTAGCTCCATTCTTCTATTAGCTCTGGAAAACAATGCTAATTGCATCAGAAGTATTAACATGTGTTGTATTTTGAAGCTACCCTGGCCTTATGACTCCCAAGTGGCACAGCGTCTCAGTGCTAGAGGCGTCACTACAGACACCCTTGTTCAAATCCAGACTGCGTTTCTATCAAAGTAAGTGCCTTATTACATTATTCTATTAGCTCTGTAAAACAATGCTAGTTGCATCAGAAGTATTGGCTTGTTGTATTTTGAAGCTACCCTGGAAAAATTGAAAAATATCTTATACCACTTGGTCGTTTTCTGAGTGCATTCCACAAAGCTGACATTTCCGCCTTATCCACTGCCCCCATTTTGAGGTTATCGTCAAGCACGCAGTCTGGTTTGATGTTTCTCTCTCCCGTCAGGTGGTCCAACTTCCCTGTGGCCGACATGGTTGCTGTATGGACAGTGGAGAAGACATGGACGTTTCATTTGTCATAGCACTTTACTGCTATTTTGTATAACGAGTAATTTAGAATGGCAGTAGCGTTGTTGATGAAATGCAGTCACATCAGTAGAACTAGGAAGCGGTCTTGGAAAAGAGGGTGGCAAAGAAGGGAGTTGCAAACATAGGATCTGTGCTCCAGTATTCTCTTAGGGAGTTCTTCTTTACTATCCCCATGTGAAGGACTGTCACCAGGAAGGTATACATTTCACTAATTGTGGTTGTCCCCCCCACTCCTGGCTCACTCTTCTCCTGCGGCTCCAAGGCATAGCGATTGGTCTCTGCTATGTCTCCCACCAGCTCCTCTGTCAGAAACAAATTGAAGCACAGTCTCAGATGTAATTGGCAAGGGCCTTTGCACTCCAGACTGGGACTCATCAACGCAAACAGCATGGCCAAGAAGGGTGAAATGACTGGCAGCCTTCCAGCTATGATAGAACTACTGTACTTCATCCACTATCGGTCTGCCTCAATCACCACCAGCATCTTCAAATGGAACTTTGTCTGTGGACAAGGGGTCCTCAGATTCAGGGTTCTCAATGGCTGGTGGCAGCTCCTCACTTTCATTGTCAGAATCTGATTCCTGACATTGACTCATTGTCAGATTTTCTTTTTAAATCTCTAGAATATCCCCATTTGTAAGCTGTCTCCTTTTGAAAGACACTGCTAATGCTACAGCTTAGCTCATTAGCTAGATACATAAACAACAACACTGAATGGCTCAGAGTGGGAGTGAGAGGTTACATGATTGACTGCCTGCACGCGTCATTTGTATCAATAAATCACTATCAGAAAATGTTTTGTGTGGTATTATTGATATATTTACTACTTTATTCCCGTTTCTCAATTACCGGTGATGAATCATGCATTCCAATTTTTGCATAGATTGTAATGGGCACATATGTGTGTAAAATTATTTGTTGACGGTTGTACTGATTATGATGAGCTAAGCTAATACCAGCTATGTGTGTGGAGCCATGTTTGTTGACATACAATGGGTTTCTGGGTTTCGTGTAATCGTCTGTCGGACCAAAGATGCTATAACAAAATTAGGTGAGTAAGGGTTCACTCATTTTTTGAGAACTTCAGGAAGTGAATGGTGGGATGTGAACGATGGTAGATGACACACCCCTTCAACATGCATACTATAAACAGACCAAACTCATTTTGTCTTCTCTTATTATCTTTGGTTTCTGTGAGGACAAAATGCATGGCTGCGCGCTAAAACTAATCGTCGGATTACTTTCGATTTCTAGAAAGTGTTTTACTCGATTATATTGATCAACAGTGAGCTCACACGTGATGTGAATAATTATACAGAGTAATTGTTATTAGCTAATTCATATTGTAGTTTAGAAGTTAGAAAATATGACCGATTGTGTTGCGTCAATCTTTCCTCAGTTAGCACTAGGACAAATGTAGCCTACATTTTTACAGTTAGGATGATTGTGTTATGCTATAGATACTTCTGTGAATATCTGAACATTGCATCCAAAAATAAACTGCTCACATTCTGGACAAAACTTTGGAAGGACTGTGTTTGTGTATATAGTTTCTGAAAAAAGCGTGGCCAGCTCAAATGCTGATTGTTGCGTCATTCGAAACTGGCCGTTCTAAATAAGCGTTCTAAATGAGCATTCTAATCACACGGCTGTGATCGTATGCTTCAAGGTACCACTGTAGACCGATCACACCCGTGTGATGGTACATGTGAAAGGGTTAAAACTAATTTTTCAACCACTCCACAAATTTCTTGTTAACATCCTGACTGATGTCTTGAGATGTTGCTTCAATATATCAACATAATTTTCCATCCTCATGTTGCCATCTATTTTGTGAAGTGCACCAGTCCCTCCTGCAGCAAAGCACCCCCACAACATGATGCTGCAACCCCATGCTTCACTGTTGGGATGGTGTTCTTCAGCTTGCAAGCCACCCCCTTTATCCTCCAAACATAACGATGGTCATTATGGCCAAGCAGTTCTATTTTTGTTTCATCAGACCAGAGGACATTTCTCCAAAAAGTACGACCTTTGACCCTATTGCAGTTGCAAACCGTAGTCTGGCTTGTTCATGGTGGTTTTGGAGCAGTGGATTCTTCCTTGCTGAGCGGCCTTTCAGGTTATGTCGATATAGGACTCGTTTTACTGTGAATATAGATACTTTTATACCTGTTTCTTCCAGCATCTTCACAAGGTCCTTTGCTGTTGTTCTGGGATTGATTTGCACATTTCACACCAAAGTATGTCCATCTCTAGGAGACAGAATGCGTCTCCTTCCTTAGCGGTACGACAGCTGCGTGGTCCATGGTGTTTATACTTGCGTATCATTGTTTGTACAGTTGAACATGGCACCTTCAGGCATTTGGAAATTGCTCCCAGGGATGAAACAGACTTGTAGAGGCCTATACATTCTTTGGTTGGGGTCTTGATTGATTTCTTTTGATTTTCCCATGATGTCAAGTAAAGAGGCACTGAGTTTGAAGGTAGGCCTTGAAATACATCCACAGGTACACCTCCAATTGACTCAAATTATGTCAATTAGCCTATCAGAAGCTTTTTAATCCATGACATCGTTTTCTGGAATAGTACAAGCTGTTTAAAGGCACAGTCAATTTAGTGTATGTAAACTTCTGACCCGCTGGAATTGTGATACAGTGAATTATAAGTGAAATAATCTGTCTGTAATCAATTGTTGGATAAATTACTTGTGTCATGCACAAAGTAGATGTTCTAACCCACTTGCCAAAACTTTAGTTTGTTAGCAAGAAATTAGTGGGGTGGTTGAAAAACAAGTTTTAATAACTCCGACCTTAGTGTATGTAAACTTCCGACTTCAACTGTATATTTCTAATATATATATATATATATATATATATATATATATATATATATATATATATATATATATATATATATATATATATAAACTCAAGTTTCTTCAACTGTCTTCTGACTATGATTAGAGCAATGTTGATGTTGTGTCGTGATGCCAGAAGATTCCAGAATGCCTATGCCGATCGCTCGTCATCTTCAACCATCATTGAGGTGATGGCATGAATAGTTTCATTGGAAATGGAATACAATGTAAAAATGTGCAGCATGCAGTAAAGACCAACAGTAGATTTATTTAAGCGTTATTTTTAGCATAATTATGCCTACTTTACAGTATTGTAGCCACCTGTACCTGTTCATTTTATTGGGCTTTCAAGTTCGGCGTAACACAGGTGAATAGCATTGTCCGTGACCATAATCTCCAAGTCTAACAGTGTTTTACCAACATGTTTAATTATTCAAAGTTCCTTTCTCTTCTCTGTGCTGAAGTTATTTTAACCTGTTATGGCTGCAATCCCCCTATCGGGATAAGTGTCATCAACAACCGCTGAATAGCATAGCGCTAGATACAATAAATATTACTGTAAATATTTATATTCATGAAATCACAAGTGCAATATAGGAGAACACAGCTTAGCCTTTTGTTAACTCTTAAAGCTAGGGGGCAGAATTTTCGCTTTTGGATAAATAGAGTGCCCAATTTCAACTTCCTGCTACTCCAGTCAAGAATATAAGATATGCATATTATTCATAGATTTTGATATAAAACACTCTGAAGTTTCTAAAACTGTTTGAGTCATGTCTGTGAGTATAACTTATGTAGCAGGCAAAACCCCAAGGACTAACTGTTCAGATATTTTTTCCCCCTCTTCTCTGTTCCCTATATTGTCTTTCCCATTGGATATTTAATAGGAACCTATTTTCAGTTCCTACCGCTTCCACTGGATGTCGCCGCCAGTCTTTGGAATATGGTTGAGGTTATTCCTTTGTGCTATGAGGAAGTAGGCCAACTCGGAACTGGGGACACTTTTGTGAGTTTCGCAAGACGTGAAAAGCAGTGCTGGTTTCTTTTCCTTCCTGTATTGAATACAGAATGCCCCGTCTACAATTTGATAGATTATTAACGTTTAAAAATACCTAACGTTGTATTACAAAAGTAGTTTGAAATATTTTGGCAAAGTTTATAGGCAACTTTTGAAATATTTTGTAGTGACGTTGCGTTTTGTAAGCTGTTTTTTTCTGGATCAAACGCGCTTTATAAATGGACATTTTCGATATATATGGACGGAATTAAAATAACAAAAGGACCAATTGTGATGTTTATGGGACATATTGGAGTGCCAACAAAAGAAGCTGGTCAAAGGTAATGCATGTTTTATATTTTATTTAAGCATTTTGTGTAGCCTCTGCTATGCTAGGTCCTTTGTTTACTGCTGGTGCAGATGGTGCAGGCTATCAGATAATAGATTCTTATGCTTTCGCCGAAAAGCATTTTAAAAATCTGACATGTTGGCTGGATTCACAACGAGTGTAGCTTTAATTTAGTATCTTACATGTGTGATTTAATGAAAGTCAGAATTTTATAGCACTTTATTTTAATCTGGCGCTCTGCATTTCCCCCAGCAATTTTGCCAGTTGAGACGCTAGCATTTCTCCTATCCATAAGAATCAACCTGTCGTGTTTGAAATGATGTTTTACAGCGAAAGCAATCGAAGCGTTTGTGTAAGTTTATCAATCACACGATAAAACATTAAGTACACTCATTCATCAGGTAGCTCGGTCACGAAAATCAGAAAAGCAATCAAATTAATTGTTTACCTTTGATGATCTTCGGATGTTTTCACTCATGAGACTCCCAGTTACACAACAAATGTTCCGTTTGTTCCATAAAGATGATTTTTATATCCAAAAACCTCAGTTTGTTTGTCGCGTTATGTTCAGAAATCCACAGGAAAGAGCGGTCACGACAACGCAGATGAAAATTCCAAATAGTTTCCATTATGTCCACAGAAACATGTCAAACGTTTTTTATAATCAATCCTCAGGTTGTTTTAAAAATATATAATCGATAATATATCAACTGCAAATGTCTTTCACAGTAGGAGAAGGAAAGGAAATGGCTGTCCGAATTATGATGCACAAGCAATACTCATGTGACCACTTGACGCAATGTTATCGTTCTGGCTCATTTTTCTAAATATAAGAAACTGAAACTATGTCTGAAGACTGTTGACACCTTGAGGAAGCGATAGGAAAAGGAATCTGGTTCATATCCCTTTAAATCCAGCAATGGGAGGCTATGGAACATGGAGTTTTCAAAATAGAAGCCACTTCCTGTTTAGATTTTCCTCAGGGTTTCGCCTGCAATATCAGTCATGTTATACTCACCGACAATATTTTGACAATTTTGGAAACTTTAGAGTGTTTTCTATCCAATACTAATAATAATATGCATATATTAGCAACTGAGACTGAGGAGCTGGCCGTTTACAATTGGCACCTTTTCATCCAAGCTACTCAATACCGCCCCTGCAGCCATATGAAGTTAAGAATACAAAGGAAGCAATGCACCCTTGATGAGCTGTCAGCAGGACAATAGACTCTTATAGAGTCTACCAAATGCATTGTTTTCTAATCACATCTGGATGAATCCATAACAAATTACTATGGGAATAAAGTTCACTGAATGACAGACATATTGGAAGAAAGTAGGCTAATGAAGGCAACCATTTTTTCCTTACTGGAACAACCTAAGTTATCCAACTGTTATAATAGGATTTGAAGCAATAGCCTAATCGTGTGTGGTCAACTATTTCAGCACCATAAATTAATGAGCTTTTCCATTTCACTGAATCTCCATTTGGGTATTGGTTAGCCTACAATTAGGGTGTGGAAATGTTAGGATTAATTTGCTCTTCATTTACAGTCAGTAGCCTACTCCCAGCTGGTCATGTTGTACAGCACAATATTTTCCTAATGGAAACCCTGAGGGTTTCGGTTTGAAATTTTCTTGGAATAGAAACACCATAATATTATTTAAATGAATTAGAGTAAATTTCTTATAATCAATCCCATGTACTATGTTCTTACAAAAAGGTTTTAAATTCTGTATTACAGCCAATATTAAAAACAGTAAAAAGCTTCTCAAAGATGCCCTCTGGTGGTCAAACTAGCACTAACTAGCATTAATGGCAACAATGGCTGACACTTAAATAACGTGCCATAGAATTCTGCCGTAGCCTGCAATTCATGCTGCAGTATGACACAACTTTAACCTCTAGCGTCAAACAATCCCGTATCCGGGAGCGTAATCATAGCCTCAAGCTCATTACCATAACGCAACGTTTCATATTTATGATAATCGCAAATGAAATGAAATAAATATATTGAAACACAAGCTTAGCCTTTTGTTAACAACACTGTCATCTCATATTTTCAAAATATGCTTTAACCAAAGCTACACAAGCATTTGTGTAAGAGTATTGATAGTCTAGCATAGCATTAAGTCTAGCATTCAGCAGGCAACATTTTCACAAAAACAAGAAAAGCATTCAATTAAAATAATTTACCTTTGAAGAACTTCGGATGTTTTCAATGACGAGACTCTCAGTTAGATAGCAAAGGTTAATTTTTTCCAAAAATATTATTTGTGTAAGAGAAATAGCTTCGTTTTGTTCATCACGTTTGGCTAAGAAAAAAAAAAAAGTCACTTACAATGCCAAACTTTTTTCCAAATTAGCTCCATAATATCGACAGAAACATGGCAAACGTTGTTTAGAATCAATCCTCAAGGTGTTTTTCCACATATCTATTCGATAATCTATCAGTGGTGGCAGCTGGCTTCTTATCAGAAGAAAACGGAAAAATACTGCAGCTGGAGATTATGCAATAATTGCGACGGAGGACACCAAGCGACCACCTGGTAAATGTAGTCTCTTATGGTCAATCTTCCAATGATATGCCTACAAATACGTCACAATGCTGTAGACACCTCGGGGAAAACGTGGAAAAGGTAAGCTGACTCCTAGCTCCTCCACAGCCATATAAGGAGTCATTGCCATGAGGCGGTTTCAAAAAATGCGGCACTTCCTGATTATATTTTTATCTGGGTTTTTCTGTAACATCAGTTCTGTGGCACTCACAGACATCTTTGCAGTTTTGGAAACGTGTTTTCTTTCCAAAGCTGTCAATTATATGCATAGTCAAGCATCTTTTCGTGACAAAATATCGGAAACGTTTTTCATCCAAAAATTAAATGAGCGCCCCCTATATCGAAGAAGTTAAGGAAGAACCACCAGTACAGTCTGCTACAGTAGAAACGACTTAACACGATATACAGAAACTATTATGATAACGTAATAAGGCATTTACTTTGATAGAACGCACACATGTTCAAAATCATTATTAGTAAGGGGAACAACAATGAAGGCTATGCGGGCACCAGACAGAAAATGTGCCAGGGGGAAAAGGTTAGTGCAAGTTCTGTTCTGACTGGAGATGTGCAAATGTCTGCATACCTGACTTTGGGAAACACTGCCTTAGAGAGCTATTTATAACTTGTCAGAAATGTCCTGATTAACTAGCCCATGTCAGCTAGGTTTTTTAACCCATAGATTATGTTGTAATGTTTGAGTTATGTTTTAGTACCTTTGAGTTGTTTGGTAACCCAGAGCTGGGGAAATATTGGACAGGTTATTTTGTTGGGTTGGGTTGTGTGAATAAACCAACATGTTGGGTTGTTTGGATTACCCAAATATGGTTCAATTTAACCATCAGTTGTTTTGTTTTGTTTACCAAACCATCAGTTGGGTTGACCCAGCAGCTAGGACTTTCTTAATGTAATCCATAGCATATTGTCTGGAGGCGTGGCCTTCAGATTATTGTTTTATATAATTCCTGCAACCGAGCAGTTGGGTCAACTAAACAACCCAGCATTTTGTTTAGTGTAATCAATCCATCCAATGTGAGTACATCTGTTGTTGAAGTACAGTAGATCAATAAAGCAACAGTACTCTAGCAGGTGTCAAGCTGCATATGCTGAAAAGCCTAGTTAGTGCATAGGTCAAATTAGATTTGGAATTGACTGTCTTTTTTGGCTTCAGACAAACGCCAATATTTCACTTAAAACGTTGTTTTTAGTATTAATATTAATTTTGTTTTACACCACTCATCAGTGTCACTACATGTATTAGATTGAAAGTACCAAATTGAATGGCAGTATTACAAGTCATCACACAGAAATCCATAAACATTTCTCTATCTACAGTATCTCAATAAATCCCTGGTGGTCTGAGACAATCTCAGCAAACGATCTGGACGTGATCCAAAGCATACAACAACAAGACAAAGAGATGCTGTATCCAAACGTCCTCTGACGTGATAGCGTAGTGTTCGATAGGGAGAGAGAGCCAAAAAGAGAGTTAGGAGAGAGAAAGAGAAGAAATGTGTGGGAGAGAGATGGGTGTGAATGTGGACGAGTGAAAGTGTCAGAGTGAGGGAAAGAGTGAGTGCTGTTTTGAGCCTCACATAAGGAGTCCAGCTGGCATATCGTAGCGCGTTTCAGTCTAGTGTAAGTACACATGGCCCAGGCTAACAGTACTCCACACACACACACACACACACACACACACACACACACACCTTCAACATTCCCACTTTCACTCTCATGAATACCTTTGACTCTCTTCTCCTGACTGTCCAGGAACAGTACAGTAAGATTTGGTTTGGTGAGCCCAAACTCCAGTGCAGAACGTTCTGTCAACCCGTTTTTGAAATGGTAGTGTTACGCAAGCCATTCTAATTCCATAGCAATTTCCAACCATCCATTAGGGGCAATGCGAGTGCCTGTTACTATCTAGTAGGCTCAATATGAGCTAGGGTAGGGGTGTCAAAGTCATTCCTTTCAATTAAGACAACCAGGTGTCAGGAGTTCCTTACTAATTAGTGATGTTAATTCAACAATCAAGTGGGATAAAAAAACAGCCACTCGGCCCTTCATGGAATGAGTTTGATACCTGTGAGCTAGGACGTTGTAAATGGGGGTGAGGATGGGTTAAACCTGAGGGTTCAATCCCAGTGCTAGGGACTCATTTTGTAATTGAAATTTTTCTGGTATAACCATAGCCCAAACCTGAACCCTAACCTTAAACACTCTGAATGGATGCCTAAACTTTACCCAAACATTAATACTTACTGGCTAAACCTTTTCACGCGTACCAACACATGGGTGTGATCATTCTACATTGGTCCCTGTAGCGTACGATCAAACCGTTGTGATTAGAACGCTTATTTAGAACGGCCAGTTTCGAATGACGCAACAATCAACATTTGAGCTGGCCACACTGTTTTTTTTTCAGAAACATTTTGCACAAACACAGTCCTTACAAAGTTATGTCCAGAATGTGAGCAGTTTATTTCTGGATGCAATGTTCAGACATTCACAGAAGTATCTATAGCATAACACAATCATCCAAACTGAAGAAATGTAGGCCACATTTGTCCTAGTACTAACTGAGGAAAGATTGACATAACAAAAGGGGTCATATTTTTATAACTCTCTGCTGACATAAACTACAATATTAATTAGCTAATAGCAATTACTATTATAATTAATCACATCACGGGTAAGCTCACCATTGATCAAAATAATTGAGTAATCCACTTTCTAGAAATTGAAAGAAATCCGACAATGTGCTTTTTTGATCTCACAGAAACCAAAGATAATAAGAGAAAACAAGATGAGTTTGGTCTGTTTATTCATTCACTTCGTGAAGTTCTCAAACTAATTAGTGAACCATTATTCACCTCATTTTGTTATAACATCTTTGGTCCGACAGACGATTACGTGACACCCAGAATGCATTATATGTCAACAAACATGCCTCCACACATAGCTGGAATTAGCTTAGCTCATCATAATCAGTACAACCTTCATAAAAGTATTTTACACACACATTACAATCTATGCAAGAGTCGGAATGCATGATTTATCAATAGAACTTGAAAATGTTTAGTCAATCATGTAACCTCTCACTCCCACTCTGAGTGATTCAGTGTTGTTGTTTATGTATGTAGCTAGTGAGAAAAGCTGTAACATTAGCAATGTCTTTCAAAAGGAGACAACTCACAAATGTGGAAATTCTGGAGATTTCTCAAATTCTGACAATGAGTCTGAGTATGAAAGTCATACTCAGACCACTGACGATGTCCCAGGTCCCTTTGAAGATGCTGGTGGTGATGGAGGCAGACCGACAGTGGAATAAGTATAGGAGTTCTGTGGTAGCTGGAAGGCCACCGCTTCCTTGTTCTGCTGCGATGCCTGCTGTCACGAGTCCGACCGAGGGTGTTTCCCCTTCCCGGGCGGGTGGCGCTCGGCGGTCGTCGTCACCGGCCTATTAGCTGCCACTGATTGTCTTTCCTCCCCCTCCTTGTATGTTTAGTGGTAGCACCTGTTTATGTTTAATTGGTTTGTCTTTATTAGACAGCCGGCCCGCCTGGTTGTTGTGCGGGATTATTTCAATGTAACCTTCGGCTCTGTTGTAAGAGGTACGTGTTAGTGCCTGGTCGTGATTTTTTCCATTGTACATTTTGATTCCCTGTGTTTGGGAACGTAACTTTTGTGAGCACCCTGGTGCTATTAAAAGACGCACAGCATTGAACTCTCTGTCTCCTGCATTTGACTCCACACCCACGACACCCGGAGCCTTACAGAATCCCGCACCTATCAAATTGAATGGAGTCAGCAGGAGCAGCAGCCAACCCTCTCCCATCGATGGAGGAACGGGTTCTCCACCACACCACCGTCCTCCATCGGATCGGATCCGCGATGGATCAAGTGATGGTCAGGGAGACCACGGTCCCACTGGACATGGTGACGCAGGGGAATCATAGGGAGAGTATCAGTTTCTTTATTATTGATTCGCCTGCGTTTCCAGTGGTGCTGGGGACTCCCTGGCTGGCCCGGCACAATCCTAAAATTTTGTGGAGACAGGGGGTTCTTCAGGGGTGGTCAGAGGAGTGTTCTGGAAGGTGTTTGGGAGTTTCCATCGGTGCCACGTCGGTGGAGAGTCCAGACCAGGGTTCCACGGTGTGCATTCCCCCCGAGTATGCCGATTTGGCAATCGCTTTCAGTAAAGTGAAAGTGACTAAATTACCACCTTATCGACCGGGAAGGGATTGTACGATAGATCTCCAGGTAGACGCTGCGCTTCCAGAGAGTCACGTGTACCCGCTGTCCCAGGAGGAGACGTTGGCAATGGAGACATATGTCATGGAGTCGCTGGGACAGGGGTACATTCGGCCCTCCATTTCACCCGTCTCCTCGAGTTTCTTTTTTGTGAGGAAAAAGGAGGGGGGTTTGCGTCCGTGTATCGATTATAGAGGTCTAAACGCCATCACAGTGGGGTATAGTTACCTTCTACCTCTCATCGCTACGGCGGTGGAATCGTTCCACGGAACGCAGTTCTTCACAAAACTGGATCTCAGGAGCGCGTATAGTCTGGTGCGTATTCGGAAGGGAGACGAGTGGAAAACCGCATTTAGTACTACATCAGGCCACTATGAGTACCTCGTCATGCCGTATGGGTTAAAAAATGCTCCAGACGTTTTTCAATCCTTTGTAGACGAGATTCTCAGGGACCTGTGCGGGCAGGGAGTGGTTGTTTATATCGATGACATTCTGATCTACTCGGCCACTCACACCGCGCATGTGTCTCTGGTGCGCAAGGTGCTTGGTAGACTGCTGGAGCATGACCTATACGTCAAGGCTGAGAAATGCGTGTTCTCTAAACGAGCCGTCTCTTTTCTGGGATATCGCATTTCCACCTCGGGGGTAGTGATGGAGGGTGACCGCATTAGGGCCGTGCGTAATTGGCCGACTCCAACCACGGTAAAGGAGGTGCAGCGGTTTTTGGGTTTTGCCAACTACTACCGGAGGTTTATCCGGGGTTTTGGCCAGATAGCGGCTCCCATCACCTCACTGCTGAAGGGGGGCCTGGTGCGGTTGCAGTGGTCAGCAGAGGCGGACGGAGCATTCAACAAGTTGAAGGCGCTGTTCACTGATGCGCCCGTGTTGGCGCATCCGGACCCCTCTCTAGCATTCATAGTGGAGGTGGACACGTCCGAGGCTGGGGTGGGTGCCGTGCTATCACAGCGCTCGGGTACGCCACCAAAACTCCGCCCCTGCGCTTTCTTCTCAAGGAAGCTCAGCCCAGCGGAGCATAACTATGATGTGGGGGACCGGGAGTTGCTAGCGGTGGTTAGAGCTCTGAAGGTGTGGAGACACTGGCTTGAGGGGGCTAAACACCCCTTTCTCATCTGGACCGACCACCAGAATCTGGAGTATATTCGGGCAGCTAGGAGACTTACCCCACGTCAGGCAAGGTGGGCCATATTCTTCACCCGGTTCCGGTTTACTTTGTCTTATAGACCGGGCTCCCAGAACGTAAAGGCTGATGCACTGTCCCGCCTTTACGACCCGGAGGATGGGTCCACCGAACCTACTCCCATCCTTCCCGCCTCAAAGCTGGTAGCCCCAGTGGTATGGGAGGTGGACTCGGACATCGAGCGGGCTTTACGGGCTGAACCCGCGCCTCCTCAGTGTCCAGCGGGGCGAAGGTACGTGCCGCTTGGTGTTCGGGACAAACTGATTCGGTGGGCTCACGTCCTACCCTCCTCGGGTCACCCTGGGGTGACGAGGACAGTGGGGAGCCTCTACGTTGGCTAAGGACGTTAAGGGTTATGTCTCCTCCTGTTCGGTGTGCGCTCAGAGTAAGGCTCCTAGGCACCTTCCTAGAGGGAAGCTACAACCCCTCCCCGTTCCACAGCGGCCATGGTCACATCTGTCCTTAGATTTCCTGACCGATCTTCCGCCGTCTCAGGGGAACACCACGGTTCTAGTGATTGTGGATCGGTTCTCTAAGTCCTGTCGTCTCCTCCTGTTGCCCGGTATCCCTACAGCCCTACAGACTGCGGAGGCGTTATTCACCCATTTTTTTCGGCACTACGGGGTGCCGGAGGACATCGTTTCTGATCGGGGCCCCCAATTCACGTCTCGGGTATGGAGAGCGTTCATGGAACGCTTGGGGGTCTCTGTCAGCCTGACCTCCGGTTATCACCCCGAGAGTAATGGGCAGGTGGAGAGAGTGAACCAGGAGGTGGGTAGGTTTCTGCGGTCGTATTGCCAGGATCGGCCAGGGGAGTGGGCACGATACATTCCCTGGGCTGAAATGGCTCAGAACTCCCTACGCCACTCACCCTGTGGTGCGTTGGTGCTATTAAAAGACGCACAGCATTGAACTCTCTGTCTCCTGCATTTGACTCCACACCCACGACACCCAGAGCCTTACACCTGCATTTAGTTGACAATGCTACTGCCATCCTAAATGACCCGTTATACAAAATAAGTGATGTTCTTACCAGCCTGATATCAGAATTTGGTCGGATCGTTGTGCTATACCTATGCATCAATGAGTCCCTGATGTTATGGAAATGTAAGCTTGCATTCCGTCAATATATTCCCTCCAGAAGGCACAGGTTTGGGGTCAAGTTCTTTGTCATGTGCGACGTGAAGACAGGATTTGTCCAGGAAATTATAGTTTTACACAGGGTCCACCACTGACATCCAACATTATGAGGGGCTTGGTGTGTCCGGGTCCGTGGTGATGACCATGCTGGTATGTGGACAATTGTTACAGCAGTCTCACACTCTTCCAGCATCTACAGTTCAAGGAGACCGGTCACCAGCTGGCAGTAAAGTGGCATGACAAACGAGACGTCCATGTCCTCTCCACTGTCCATACAGCAACCATGTCGGCCACAGGGAAGGTGGAACACCTGACGGGAGAGAGAAATATCAAACCAGACTGCGTGCTTGACTATAACCTCAAAATGGGGGCAGTGGATAAGGCGGACATGATAAACAGCTTTGTGGAATGCAGTCGGAAAACAAAGATATTTCATCGACACTGTAGGTGTTATTGGAAAAAATAGTTCACTGAACAAGGTATTTTTTTGTAATTGGACATACAGTTCACATATAAATACTATTATAATAAGGCACTTAATTTGTAGTTACACCTCTAGCACTGAGATTCTGTACCTTAGACCACTGCGCCACTTGAGAGTCATAAGGACAAGGTAGCTTCAAAATTAATTAATACTTCTCTGACACAATTAGCATTGTTTTACAGAGCTAATAGAATAATGTAGCTAGCTACATAAGCACAATTGAATATAACAGCATAAAGGTTATGCAATGAGGAACGTTACCTCGTGTGTACGCGGTTATATGGAATATACACAAATACGTTATGCTCCATACATACAGTGCCTTGCAAAAGTATTCGGCCCCCTTGAACTTTGCGACCTTTTGCCACATTTCAGGCTTCAAACATAAAGATATAAAACTGTATTTTTTTTGTGAAGAATCAACAACAAGTGGGACACAATCATGAAGTGGAACGACATTTATTGGATATTTCAAACTTTTTTAACAAATCAAAAACTGAAAAATTGGGCGTGCAAAATTATTCAGCCCCCTTAAGTTAATACTTTGTAGCGCCACCTTTTGCTGCGATTACAGCTGTAAGTCGCTTGGGGTATGTCTCTATCAGTTTTGCACATCGAGAGACTGAAATTTTTTCCCATTCCTCCTTGCAAAACAGCTCGAGCTCAGTGAGGTTGGATGGAGAGCATTTGTGAACAGCAGTTTTCAGTTCTTTCCACAGATTCTCGATTGGATTCAGGTCTGGACTTTGACTTGGCCATTCTAACACCTGGATATGTTTATTTTTGAACCATTCCATTGTAGATTTTGCTTTATGTTTTGGATCATTGTCTTGTTGGAAGACAAATCTCCGTCCCAGTCTCAGGTCTTTTGCAGACTCCAAGTTTTCTTCCAGAATGGTCCTGTATTTGGCTCCATCCATCTTCCCATCAATTTTAACCATCTTCCCTGTCCCTGCTGAAGAAAAGCAGGCCCAAACCATGATGCTGCCACCACCATGTTTGACAGTGGGGATGGTGTGTTCAGCTGTGTTGCTTTTACGCCAAACATAACGTTTTGCATTGTTGCCAAAAAGTTCAATTTTGGTTTCATCTGACCAGAGCACCTTCTTCCACATGTTTGGTGTGTCTCCCAGGTGGCTTGTGGCAAACTTTAAACGACACTTTTTATGGATATCTTTAAGAAATGGCTTTATTCTTGCCACTCTTCCATAAAGGCCAGATTTGTGCAATATACGACTGATTGTTGTCCTATGGACAGAGTCTCCCACCTCAGCTGTAGATCTCTGCAGTTCATCCAGAGTGATCATGGGCCTCTTGGCTGCATCTCTGATCAGTCTTCTCCTTGTATGAGCTGAAAGTTTAGAGGGACGGCCAGGTCTTGGTAGATTTGCAGTGGTCTGATACTCCTTCCATTTCAATATTATCGCTTGCACAGTGCTCCTTGGGATGTTTAAAGCTTGGGAAATCTTTTTGTATCCAAATCCGGCTTTAAACTTCTTCACAACAGTATCTCGGACCTGCCTGGTGTGTTCCTTGTTCTTCATGATGCTCTCTGCGCTTTTAACGGACCTCTGAGACTATCACAGTGCAGGTGCATTTATACGGAGACTTGATTACACACAGGTGGATTGTATTTATCATCATTAGTCATTTAGGTCAACATTGGATCATTCAGAGATCCTCACTGAACTTCTGGAGAGAGTTTGCTGCACTGAAAGTAAAGGGGCTGAATAATTTTGCACGCCCAATTTTTCATTTTTTGATTTGTTAAAAAAGTTTGAAATATCCAATAAATGTCGTTCCACTTCATGATTGTGTCCCACTTGTTGTTGATTCTTCACAAAAAAATACAGTTTTATATCTTTATGTTTGAAGCCTGAAATGTGGCAAAAGGTCGCAAAGTTCAAGGGGGCCGAATACTTTCGCAAGGCACTGTACAGTGAGCTACAGTAGAAACAACATAACACAACATACAGAAACTATTATAACGTAATAAGGCACTTACTTTGATAGAAACGCACACATTTCCAAAGTTATTATTGGTAACGAAAACAATACTGACTGCGATGCGGACAACAGACGGAAAATGTGAACATGTGTGTGCAGATCCTGTTCTGATGGGAGATGTGCAAATGTTTGCAGACTTGAACTGCACAAAATATTGGGAAGTGCTTGGGGAATTTTGTCCGGGTCAGAAATGTCAAAAAAAATGAATTGTCCACAAAAGTAAAAAGGACTACTTTTATGTGAATGAATGAGGAGGCGAACACACCTCAATTCAAACTGTTCTTAGAAAATAAAAACTTGTTAGGAAATAATTTCAAATTGACATGTTGAAAACAGTCTTGGTTTGAGGGCAGTGCAGATTAAATGTACTGTTACGTAACAATCACTGTCTGGAATGGAGAGAACAGTCTAACATCACGTGCTTGAAAACACTCACGCTGGGGCGACCGTTAGAGATATTTGGAACCCACGCATGAAAAGGTTAAAGAGCAAATGCCCCCAAAAATGTATAATTTAGAAAACAGCCTATGTGGCAACGATATGAGTCAGAAACATTTATTCTACTGTCAAAATTGAAGTGTTAATGGGATAATTATGGTCATAAAGTCAGTCTCGTCCATAACAGAGTTTTGTGAGATTTGTGGTCGTGACTGCATCACAACGTAAATGAAGTTTGGGTTTGTTTCAATCCTGCCCACATGCCCACAGAAGACAGCACATCAATTCGGAGTGAAGCTGCACGTGACCCAATCGTAATGCCCATGGTAAACTTGGGTTAATTTTGGATATCCCTATGGGGCTAGTTACCATCGGTAAATTACACAATGTACATAGGACAATATGTTAAAATTCCAATAGCTCCAAATTTCAAAGACTTATAAGCCTAAAACCAACTATAAACTGTAGAAATTCATATACATATATTGAAAGCATTTAATGAGGAAAGTAAAAGGTGTGCATCAATGAAATATTGTCTCATTTACATTATATAATTTATTGACGGTCCCTAACCAGCCCCGGAGAGAAGCTATCCAAAGTTAAACCAATTTTGCCACAGTCACACAATAGTCGGCTGAAACGAATTGGCAAAATATTTTGGCTAACTCTTCCTACCTGTGAACACACATAAGAGATACCCACATCAAACCACATCCCAAAACCAACTCACATTTGATTTGAATAATTTCTTAGTGAACCAAATCTAAAACAAGGCCAAATTAGGAAGTGCAGTCGCCCTTTAAGCTTTCGTTTCACTTCTGCACAGTTTGACTGACTGCTAACCGATGTATGCAAATTAATCCAACCTGCCTTGGACCTCCCCTTATGCAGAAACAGCTCTGGACATTGACGCAGACCTGCCACCACAACCGGCCGGTGGATACTCCATTGCCCCACTCCACCGACGTACGCACGCACCCACACCAGCCCCTAATACCAGCCCCTAATAACACTACCTAGCTGCATCACAGCTTTAGAACACTAATGTAGTACTATTTCTGAGTGCTACAGAACATATACTAAATTGACATGATTAAACAACATCCTATCTTCTAAAGCCTAGAATAAAACAGAGGAAGTATATTAGCCATAATACTATCTGAGACAGAAGCAGACATCATATTTTCCAAGTAGTATTTTTATCTACAAAAACATTACTGTGAACAACAATTGTGTCCTCTGCTGTCAGTGGGTTTGGCAAATGCCATACAAATTGAACAATTTAAAGCATGGCTTTCTTCACTGTATGATAGCCACTACAGAATGGTGCCCTCTTTAAAAAGAAAATAGGGTGGAAACAAAAAAAAACATGTTTAGGTTGTCTGACTTTAGGTTGTCTCCTGAAATAATCAAAAGTTGGGGTGGCATCCCTGACTCTCTCTTCCACTGCAGCTGAACTGGACATATCATCAACTTGGATATGAATTAATAAACTAATTAATTACATTATTTTGACAAAATACAAACAATACAGTAGCAGCCCCACCATTTGACATACACAAAATTAATAATTTATCATGAGAGGGCCATCAACAATATTTAGTGATGATGCATACTTCAAGAAAGATTAAAATCTCACCTTTCTAGTGAAAATAGTTCTAAATTGCTGAAGTGTAGTCACTTTTGAGGACACAAGCTCAAATACATTGTACTTTCCCATTGTTCCTCAAATGCAGTGTATGATTATACCATTGTGTAGCTCTGAGTCTCTACTTTTATCCCATGTAAAAAAAAAACACAATTTCAAGGCCAAATCCAGGTGGTGAGTCACATTATTCGGCACAATTTGGTAAAAGCTTTGAAGGCTTCAGAAAGATTTGTTTTCCCATCACTTTCAAGCTCATCACCAAGCTCCGGACCCTGGGACTGAACACCTCTCTCTACAACATCTGAGAATATAATACAAGGGCCTGATACGCGTGGTTTAGGCACATTAGGCCAACATGTCAAATTATGCTGGCTTGCAAGGTGATGCATAATTCCTATTTGAATTTTTATTCACCTGCAACCGGAATTCAGAATGACTGACAGAGATTGAAAACCCAATCTATGAGACTACCTAAAGCTGGAACAACCATTTCAGTAGGGTGCAATTTATCCAAGTACCATATTGGATTAGTTTAGGAAATATTTGTAATATATATTTGAGTAGCAAAAGATGAATTCATTAATTAATCAATCAATGTACAAAACATACATATTGAAACAAACATTTAAAAAAAAACTAACTTGCAATGGAGAATGCTGGGAAATGTGAAAATTATGTGGTTTGGTTTGGTTAATGATGTGGTTTGGTTAAAAGTAATGTGTATGAGTTTCAGGCCCCAATATTAGGGTAAAACTAGGCCTTCAAAATAAGGCCTTGTGAAATACATATGGTATTGTGTTAAATCATATAAAAAATTAAGGATAACATATTCGTTCAGGATCTCACTTGAAGTCCATAAAAATGGATGAATCCAACAAACACTGTAACTGTACAACTTGCGCAAAGGCAAGGGCACTCTGGTAAGTATTTGAATAAGGTTTTACACTAAGCGGTATGTTAATTGAACACTGTTCCAGTGTCTATATGATTCCACAGACACAAGACTTCCTCTTGATTTAACATTCTCTGTAGTATTTTTTAACACCGGGGAATTTCGGTGTCTAGACAGACACTCACGCGCGGACAAACACCTGTCTTTCTGTCTGAGATAACCTCTGTTAAGTTTGTTGTTTGACAAAGCAAAAGAGTTACTGTTGGAAATTGAACTCCAAATGATTCTCTCACACACATTTTAGATGGGCATGTTTATTGGCTGCTGTTTCAGTCAAAGCAATTTTAAATCCAAGCCACAGTGTTATTTCCCAAGGAGATGAAGAGAGATAGTGGGTAATACATATGTGTCTACAGCATATCATGGACATATTAGAGACCACATTCAATACATTTCTGCCAACATAAATCCATAATCAAAATGAAAGGTAGATAGGGATTATCACCTCGCCATGCACTCTAAAACCAACTCCAAAGCACTAGAGGGATAGTAGGCTGTTGTGAATGCTACAGGACAGGTGGGCGAGATTTGCTTCAGGCTAAAGTGATGGGCCGTTATTGTAAATAAGAATTTGTTCTTAACTTCTTAGGGATGAGACGGGCTGAAATCCCGTTAATGTGATCGATTTGACAACAGCCAGTGAAAGTGCAGGGCGCCAAATTCAAACAACAGAAATCTCAGAATTAAAATTCCTCAAACATACAAGTATTATACACCATTTTAAAGATAAACTTCTTGTTAATCCCACCACAGTGTCGAATTTCAAAAAGGCTTTACGACGAAAGCATACCATGCGATTATGTTAGGTCAGCACCTAGTCACAGAAAAACACAGCTATTTTTTCCAGCCAAAGAAAGGAGTCACAAAAAGCAGAAATAGAGATACAATTAATCACTAACCTTTGATGATCTTCATCAGATGACACTCATAGGACTTCATGTTACACAATACATGTATGTTTTGTTCGATAAAGTTCATATTTATATCCAAAAATCTCAGTTTACATTTGTGCATTATGTTCAGTAATGTTTTGCTTCCAAAACATCCAGAGAGACACATCAATTTACATAAATACTAAACATAAATGTTGATGAAAATACAAGTGTTATGCATGGAATTAGAGATATACTTCTCCTTAATGCAACCACTGTGTCAGATTTCAAAAAGGCTTCACGGAAAAAGCACACCGTGCAATAATCTGAGTACAGCACTCAGGCACCAAAACAAGCCATACAGATACCCGCCATGTTGTCGAGTCAACAGAAGTCAGAAATAACATTATAAATATTAACTTACCTTTGATGATCTACACCGGAATCCACTCCCAGGAATCCCAGTTCCACAATAAATATTTGTTTTGTTCGATAAAGTCCATCATTTATGTCCAAAGACCTCCTTTTTGTTTGCGCTTTTAGTTCACAAATCCAAATTCACAAGGCGCAGGCACTTAGTCAAGACGAAAGGTCAAAACAGTTCCATTACAGTTCGTAGAAACATGTCAAACGATGTATAGAATCAATCTTTAGGATGTTTTTATCATAAATCTTCAATTATATTCCAACCGGACAATTCCTTTGTCTTTAGAAATGAAAGGGAACGCAGCTCGCTCTCACGGCCGTGCGCATTATTTAGCTCATGGCATTCTACCAGACCCCTTAGTCAAACAGCTCTTCTTCGCGCCCCCTTCATAGTAGAAGCCTGCAACAAGGTTCGAAAGACTGTTGACATCTAATGGAAGCCTTAGGAAGTGCAATCGGACCAAATTTACACTGTATCTTGGATAGGCAAAGAGTTGAAAAACTACAAACCTCAGATTTCCCACTTCCTGGTTGGATTTTTTCTCAGGTTTTTGCCTGCCATATGAGTTATGGTATGCTCACAGAAATTATTCAAACAGTTTTAGAAACTTCAGAGTGTTTTCTATCCAAATCTACTAATGATATGCATATCTGAGCTTCTGGGCCTGAGTAGCAGGCAGTTTACTCCGGGCACGCTTTTCATCTGAATGTGGAAATAGCGCCTGTCATCCATAAGAAGTTAACTGACTTGCCAAGTTAAATAAATAATCGTATTTAACCATGGCAAGGTGACTGGGAATATGGTCAAATACAAACAGTGTAGTTATTACCTCCGAAAGCAATCAAAAAGTCAGTACAGAGACAGTGGAGTCGCAATTCAACAGCTCAGACACGAGACGTATGTGGCAGGGTCTACAGACAGTCACTGATTACAAAGGGAAAACCAGCCACGTCGCGAAACTAACATTTTGCTCCCGGACAAGCTAAACACCTTGTTCGCCCACTTTGAGGATAACACAGTGCCACCAAAGTGGCACTCGCTCTCCGTGGCCGACGTGAGTGAGATATTTAAGAGTCTTAAACCTCACAAGGTTGCCGGCCCAGACGGCATCCCTAGCCACGTTCTCAGACCATGCGCAGACCAGTGCACGGCTGGAGTGTTTACGGACATATTCAATCTCTCCTTATCCCAGTCTGCTGTCCTCACATGCTTCAACATGTCCACCGTTGTTCCTGTACTCAAGAAAGCAATGGTAACTGAACTAAATGTCTATTGCCCCGTAGCACTCACTTCTGTCATCATGAAGTGCTTTGCGAGACTAGTTAAGGATCATATATCCTCTACCTCTATCCTCTACCTCTACCCTAGACCCACTTCAATTTGCTTACTGCCCCAATAGAGCCACAGACGATGCAATCGCCATCACACTGCACACTGCCCTATCCCATCTGGACAAGAATAATATCTATGTAAGAATGCTGTTCATTGACTATAGCTCAGCCTTCAACACCATAGTACCCTCCAAGCTCATCATTAAGCTCGACGGAACCGCAGTGGAGAAGGTGGAAAGCTTCATGTCCTCGGCGTACACATCACTGACAGTCTGAAATTGTTCACCCACACAGACAGTGTGGTGAAGAACGCGCAACAGCGCCTCTTCAACCTCAGGAGGCTGAAGAAATTTGGCTTGGCCCCTAAGACCCTCACAAACTTTTACAGATGCACAATTGAGAGCATCCTGTCGGGCTGTATCACTGCCTGGTAAGGCAACTGCACCGTCCGCAACCGCAGGGCTCTCGAAAAGGGTGGTGCGGTCTGCCCAACTCATCACAAGGACACCTACAGCATCCGATGTCACAGGAAGGCCAAAAAGATCATCGAGTACATTAAATCAGGGGCTCCCGAGATGTGCAGCAGTCTAAGGCACTGCATCTCAGTGCTTGAGGTGTCACTATAGACAACCTAGTTCAAATCCAGGCTGTATCACATCCGGCCGTGATTGGGAGTCCCATAGGACGGCACACAATAGGCCCGGGTTTGGCCGGGGTAGGCCGTCATTGTAAATAAGAATTTGTTCTTCACTGACTTGCCGAGTTAAATAAAGGTTACACAACCACCCGAGACACTGCCTGTTCACCCCACTATCATCCAGAAGGCGTACAGGTGAATCAAAGCTGGGACTGAGAAACTGAAAAAAAAGCTTCTATCTCAAGGCCATCAGACTGTTAAATAGCCATCACTAGCCAGCTACCACCTGGTAGCGACTTTTAATAATGAAACACTAGTCATTTTATTAATGTTAACATCCTGCTTTACTCATCTCATCTGTATATACTGTATTCTATTCTACTGTGTTTTAGTCAATGCCACTCCGACATTGCTCGTCCTTATATTTATATGTTTTGTAATTCCATTGTTTTACCTTTAGATTTGTGTGTATTGTTAGATAATACTGCACTGTTGGAACTAGGAACAGAAGCATTTTGCTACACCCTTACATCTACTAAAAATGTTAATCTGACCAATACATTGGATTTGATACCATTCTTCGACAGTTGCCAGGGGCTTACGCTGTCATAGTCCATGTGGGGTCAAACGACATTAGGAGGGCTAGCTCAGAACAGCTGGAAATTGATTTTGAAGAACTGATTCTAGCTCTGAAAGATTCCAAAAAACTGCCAATTATTTTGTAAACAGAAGATGCTCTACAGCAGTTATTCCCAAACTGGTGTACGTGCAATGCCGTTGGGGGTACGCCAAATAAAAATGTGATTCACATTTTAAAACATATTTTTTTTAAATGAATGTATAGCCGGACGGGCACTTTAAACGTTACTCTCTCGCGGGAATTCCACTAACGGTCCGTGTGTAGCCGAATATAGCTGCTGCTCATTCCGTTTGCTCGAAATGGTTAAAACAAGTAAGGCCCACAGCCATAGAAACACATACCAGCTCTATTGGTAGTACTGCTACTACCAGCAGTACAACACCTGCACCTGTCGATGACACAAGTTATCTGCTTCCACGAGCACATCCAATGCTAGCATCAGTAATTTTACATTTGTTGTTAGCCCAGCTAGTATGGACACTGACAGTTGTGAATATGATGCAGCCAAAGAACTACTGCCCCCATACCCCGGAAAGCACCGAACAACAGACAGGGACGTTGAACCATTGAAGAGGCACAAATATGATGAGAACTACTGTACATTGATTTGGGGTTCACTTATATTGGAAGTAGTGCCTTTCCTCAGCCACATTGTGTTTATATGTGCAAAAGTACTTTATCACAACTAGATGAAACCTTCACTCTTGCACAGACATTTAGAAACAACAATGCTGGGGGGAAGGCCCAAAAACTATACAGACAATTCCTTCATCAAACAACACTGTTTCACGATGCATCAGTGACATGGCAGGAGAATTTTTGAAACTATTACTGCTTCGCATACAAGCCAGTGAGTTATATGCGTTACAGCTGGATGAGTCAACAGACGGGCCTGGCAAAGTATGCCCAGACGGGCCTGGCAAAGTATGCCCAAAATGTCAATTTATGAAGGCCGTCTGATCCAAGGAAAATTCAACTTTACAAGACGCAACGTCACTTTTTAAAATTAAAAAAGTTGCCTTATAAACTTTTACAAATCACTTCAAACTACTTTTGTAAACCAACTTTAGGTATTAATAAACGTTAATAATCGATCAAATTGATCACGGGGCGATAGCAGCAAGTCTTGAAATCATCGTCCATTTTTTTCACTTTCATAATTTCCTGGGTGCACCCCAAGACAGGAAGTGCCTATACGTCATCCCACCAGTATTGGCGACATTGCGTGGAAGCTGTAGGCGTTGTAAACGGAACCTCATCTATTTTCTATTGCCTTAGACAATTCAAAGACTGGCGGATGAATATTTTTTTTGTGTTTTTGGTGAACAGTTTTCCCTGGGATTTTTACTCCTGAACACGTTCTGTTATAACCACAGACATGATTTAGCCAGTTTTAGAAACTTCAGAGTGTTTTCTATACACACATACTTATCATATGCATATACTATATTCCTGGCATGAGTAGCAGGACGTTGAAATGTTGCGCGATTTTTAACAAAAAGTTGCGAAAAGCTGCGAGAATTCGCATGATCCGTAACAGGTTTAAAGCAAGGCCCCTGAACTCTCATGTAATTTCTGCACTCTGCAATGATATGGGCAGCGACCATGTGAAGCTTTTACAACATACAGAAGTACGCTGATTATCAAGGGGCAAAGTATTGACACGTTTTTATGAATTGAGAGACGAGCTTAAAGTTTTCTTTCCTGACCATAATTTTCACTTGTCTGACCGCTTGCATGGTGACAAGTTTCTCACACAACTGGCCTATCTGGGTGATGTTTTTTCTCTCCTGAATGATCTGAATCTAGGATTACAGGGACTCTCCGCAACCATATTCAATGTGCGGGACAAAATTGAGGCTATGATTAAGAAGTTGGAGCTCTTCTCTGTCTGCATTAACAAGGACAACACACAGGTCCATCAGGTCCATCATTGTATGAATTTTGTGTGCAAATGAACTCAAGCTTACGGACAAGGTCAAATGTGATATAGTGAAGCACCTGAGTGAGTTGGGTGCGCAATAACACAGGGACTTTCCCAAAACGGATGACATGAACAACTGGATTCGTTATCCCTTTCATGCCCTGCCTCCAGTCCACTTACCGATATCTGAACAAGAGAGCCTCATTTAAATTGCAACAAGCGGTTCTGTGAAAATTTAATTTAATCAGAAGCCACTACCAGATTTCTGGATTGGGCAGAGTATCCTGCCTTGGCAAATTGCGCTGTTAAGACACTGATGCCCTTTGCAACCACGTGCCTATGTGAGAGTGGATTCTCAGCCCTCACTAGCATGACTACAGACACAGACTGTGTCTAAATACAGACACAGACTGTGTGTGGACAATGATTTAAGACTGAGACTCTCCAACACTACCCAACATTGCAGAGTTATGTGCATTCTTTCAATTACATCCTTCTCATTAACCTGTGGTCAGTTATTCACAATTTTCGATTAAGAAATAAAGTTTTATATGTAAGATGGCTAAATATAGAGCAAAATTATTGATTATTGTTATATGTGCCCTTGTCCTATAAGAGCTCTATCACTTCCCACGAGCCGGGTTGTGACAAAAACTCACACTCATTCTTATGTTTAATAAATGTATCTATCGTGTAGTGTATGTGTGTGTGGCAGGCTTACAATGATGGCAAAAAACAACATTTTAGAGTGTGCTGACCCTGGTGCTAGAGGGGGTATGCAGCTGGAGGTTGAAAGTTTGAAGGTGTACGGGACTACAAAAAGTTTGGGACCACTGCTCTACAGGAATGACCAGAGTCCATCCAAATAATCTAGGCTCCTGGACCCTGTCTGTGCATTTCAAGGCTGCGTTGAGACAATGAGTTATCTCTGACCCAAGCCCTGCTCAGATAATCTTACAGTTGTGTCACTTAATTGTTGTAGTGCTGCTGCAAATGTACATTGTCCCAGGAGGGTTAGCAGTCAAAATGTAAGTAACCATATTTACAATGTCTTCGAAAAGTATTCAGAACTCTTGACTTTTTCCACATTGTTATTTTAAAGCCTTATTTTAAAATCAATGAAAAAAACAATACCAATAATGACCAAGTGAAAACAGGTTTTTTGACATTTTTGCAAATGTATTCAAATTAAAAAACAGATACCTTACTCAAAATTGAGCTCAGGTGCATCCTGTTTGCGTTGATCATTCTTGAGATGTAGCTACAACTTGATTGGAGTACACCTGTGGTAAATTAAACTGGGATTGGACATTATTTGGAAAGGCACACAACTAAATAAGGTCCCACAGTTGAAAGTGCATGTCAGCGCCATGAGGTCGACGGAATTGTCTGTAGAGCTCCGAGACAGGATTGTGCCGATGCACAGCTCTAGGGAAGGGTACCAAAACATTTCTGCAGCATTGAAGGTCCTCAAGAACACAGTGGCATCCATCATTTTTAAATGGAAGAAGTGTGGAACCACCAAAGACTCTTTCTAGAGCTGGCCGCCCGGCCAAACTGAGCAATCGGGGGAAAGGGTCATGGTCAGGGACGTCACCAAGAACACGATGGTCACTCTGACAGAGCTCTAGAGTTCCTCTGTAGAGATAGGAGAACCTTCCAGAAGGACAACCATCCCTGCAGCACTCCACCAGCACTCACCTTTATGGTGACCAGACGGAAGCCACGCCTCGTTAAACAGCCCGCTTGGAGTTTGTCAAAAGGCACTAAAAGATTATCAGATCATGAGAAACAAGATTCTCCTGTCTGATGAAACCAAGATTGAACTCTTTGTCCTCTTTGAATAAGAGTAAAGGATATGAATACTTCTGTAAATTTGCTATTTTGTTTTTTTATTTGTAATAAATTAGGAAAAACTTTTACAAACTTTTGCTTTGTATTGTGTGTAGATTGGTGAGGGAATTTCTTTAAATCAATTTTAGAGTAAGGCTGTAACCTAAGAAAATGTGGAAAAAGTCAAGGAGTCTAAATACTTTCCGAAGGCACTGTATGTCCTTCTAACTCTCCTGAATGCCTCTGTCAATCCTACAGCTATTGTATGCAACAATCATGTACCTAGGAACCTGAGTTATACTTTTAGAACTGAGGCTGTTTGCTCTCGTAGGAAGTACACTGTGTGCAGCTCACCCTGCACTATCAGAACAAACATAAATATCACTCTCATGTCTACCTCTGATAAGCCTCCCAGTAAAGCAATAAAAACAATCAAGAATCCCAGAAAAGTGCTGAAAAATAGCCCATATGTTGCCTAATAAACAAGGTTCATGAAATCAATAACTTGTTTAAGAACACATGAAAGTCATATACTGTACTGACTGTCTCTGAAACTCACTTAAATTATACATTTGGTGATACAGTGGTAGCAATACATGGTTTCAACATCTTCAGAACAGACAGGAATGCCACTGGTGGAAGCGTTGCCTTTTATGTTCAGAGTCATATTCCTGTAAAGCTTAGAGAGGATCATGTCAAATGCTGTTGATGTAATTTGGCTACAGGTTCACCTGCCTCACATAAAGCCCATTATTTTGGGAAGCTGCTATCGACTACCAAGTGCTAACAGTTAGTATCTGGATAATATGTGTTAAATGCTTGATAATGTATGTAATATCAAAATAGTTATATTTTCTGGGTGACCTAAATATTGACTGGCTTTGATTAAGCTGCCCACTCAAGAAAAAGCTTCAAACTGTAACCAGTGCCTGCAACTAGGTTCAGGTTTTCAGTCAGGGTATTTACAAGCAGCACAGGAATTAAATCATACACATGTATTGATCATATCTTTACAAATGCTGCAGAAATCGGCTCTAAAGCAGCATCCAAATCCATTGGATGCAGTGGTCATACTATAGTAGCCATATCTAGGCTGGGCATAATATGTTTTTTTAGAGGTCATACAATACGTTTTGTAGTGATTCCTATGTTGAAGATGAAAATAATATTTGCTGGTCTGTGGTGAAGAAGACACAGTGATGCCGAAACATTGGTGTTTTTTTACCCAATAAATGACTGGAAGGTTATACATATGGAGTGTGTGACTCTCTTTGTTTTATAGCTTACAGTTTATTCACCGTTAGTCACTAATTCTACACTAAATTATTTTCGCTGCACCAGCTCATGCTTTTATTAGTGTAACGAGGAGCATGACACATTTATGACATTTCTTATTTCAGTTACTAATAAGCATGCACCCATTTAGAAAATGACTGTAAAAAAACATGTGGGATTGATGAAGAATGGAAACATTTTATGGTTGAGAGGGACAGGGAAAAACGAATGGCAAATAAATCTGACTGCACAATCCACTGGAGAAGGTGCTGTAAATTGTGAAATCATGTGACTAAACTGAACAAATAGAAGAAGAAACTGTACTATGAAACAAGCATTAAATGAAAATTTGAGCAAAAAGGCAAGCTTGGCTCTATCATTCACTGAATCAGATGGCTCATTCATCACAAATCACACTGATATTGCCAACTAATTTAATTATTTTCTCATTGGCAAGATTAGCAAACTACATGCCAACAACAAATTCTGTACCTAGACAGCCATGCATACAACACTGACCAAGACTATGAAAGATACGTGTATGTAAGAGGTGAAAAAGTTGCTGTTGTCTATCAACAATGACAAGCCACCTTGTTTGTCACGTGCACCGAATACAATAGGTGTATTCGTGAAATACTTACTTACAGGCCCTAACCAACAGTGCAATTTTTAAGTAAAAATAGGTGTTAGGTAAACAATAGATAAGTAAGGAAATAAAAAACAACAGTAAAAAGACAGTGAATAATAACAGTAGCGAGGCTATATATAGTAGCAAGGCTATAACAGTAGTGAGGCTATATACAGGCAATGGTTAGTCAGGCTAATTGAGGTAGTATGTACATGTAGGTATGGTTAAAGTGACTATACATATATGATAAACAGAGTAGCAGCAGCATAAAAGAGGGGTTGGGGTACAGAATGCAAATTATCCGGGTAGCCATTTGATTACCTGTTCAGGAGTCTTACGGCTTGGGAGTAAAAGCTGTCAAGAAGCCTTTTGGTCCTAGACTTGGCGTTCCGGTACCACTTGCCATGCTGTAGTAGAGAGAACAGTCTATGACTGGGGTGGGGTCTTTGACAATTTTTAGGGCCTTCCTCTGACACCACCGGGTGTAGAGGTCCTAGATGGCAGGCAGCTTAGCCCCAGTGATGAACTGGGCCATACACACGACCATCTGAAGTGCCTTGCGGTCGGGGCCCGAGCGGTTGCCGTACCAGGCAGTGAAGCAACCAGGCAGTGAAGCAACCACTCGATGGTGCAACTGTAGAACCTTTTGAGGATCTGAGGACCCATGCCAGTTATCTGAGGGGGAATCGGCATTGTCGTGCCCTCTTCACGACTGTCTTGGTGTGTTTGGACCATTCTAGTTTGTTGGTGATGTGGACACCAAGGAACTTGAAGCTCTCAACCTGCTCCACTACAGCCCTGTTGATGAGAATGGGGTTGTGCTAATGTCCTCCTTTTCCTGTTGTCCACAATCATCTCATTTGTCTTGATTATGTTGAGGGATAGGTTGTTATTCTGGCACCACCCGGCCAGGTCTCTGACCTCCTCCCTATATGCTGTCTCGTTGGTGTTCAGGCCTACCACTGCTGTGTCGTCTGTAAACTTAATGATGGTGTTGGGGTCGTACCTGGCCACGCAGTTGTGGGTGAACAGGGAGTACAGGATGGGCCTGAGCACGCACCCCTGAGGGGCTCCAGTAATGAGGATCAGCGTGGCAGATGTGTTGCTACCTACCCTCACCACCTGGGGGTGGCCCTTCAGGAAGTACAGGATCCAGTTGTAGAGGGAGGTAATTTAGTCCCAGGATCCTTAGCTTAGTGATGAGCTTTGAGGGTACTATGGTGTTGAACGCTGAGCTCTAGTCAATGAATAGCATTCTCATGTAGGTGTTCCTTTTGTCCAGGTGGGAAAGGGCAGTGTGGAGTGCAATAGAGATTGCATCATATGGATCTGTTTGGGCGGTACGCATATTGGAGTGGGTCTAGGGTTTCTGGGATAATGGTGTTGATGTGAGCCATTCATAGCCTTTCAAAACACTTCATGGCTACGGACGTGAGTGCTACGGGTCTGTTGTCGTTTAGGCAAGTTGCCTTTGTGTTCTTGGGCACAGGGACTATGTTGGTCTGTTTGAAACATGTTGGTATTATGGACTCAATCATGGACATGTTGAAAATGTCAGTGAAGACAAATGCCAGTTCGTCAGTACATGCCCGGAGCAGATGTTCTGGTAATCCGTCATGCCCTGCAGCCTTGTAAATGTTGACCTGTTTAAAGGTCTTACTCACGTCGGCTACGGAGAGAGTGATCACACAGTTATCTGAAACAGCTGATGCTCTCATGCATGCATCAGTGTTGCTTGCCTCGAAGCGAGCATAGAAGTGATTCAGCTCATCTGGTATGCTCGTGTCACTGGGCAGCTCGGAGCTGTGCTTCCCTTTTTAGTCTCTAATAGTTTGCAAGCCCTGCCACAAGATGAGCGTCAGAGCTGGTGTAGTACGATTCAATCTTAGCCCTGTTTTCGAGCTTTGCCTGTTTGATGGTTCGTTGGAGGGCATAGCGGGATTTCTTATAAGCTTCCGAAGCTCATCAAAGGTAAACAATTTCATTTGATTGCTTTTCTGATTTTCGTGACCAAGTTACCTGCTGCTAGCTGGACATAATGCTATGCTAGGCTATCGATAAACTTACATAAATGCTTGTCTTGCTTTGGCTGTAAAGCATATTTTGAAAATCTGAGATGACAGGGTGATTAACAAAAGGCTAAGCTGTGCCTCAATATATTTCACTTGTGATTTTCATGAATAGGAATATTTTCTAGTAATATTTATGTCTGTTGCGTTATGCTAATTAGTGTCAGTCAATGATTACGCTCCCGGACCCGGGATGGGGTGTCACTAGAGAGAGATACCCCCCTACCTTTTTCAATTTCCGTCTGAAGACATACGCAAATCTAACTGTCTGTAGCTCTGGCCCAGAAGCAAGGATATGCATATTCTTGAAAGAAAACCCTCTGAAGTTTGTGTAAATGTAAATTGAATGTAGGAGAATATAACACAATAGATCTGGTTTAGATAATACAATGAAAAAAAACATGTGTTTTATTTTTATTGTTGTATCATCATCTTTAAAATGAACAAGATAAAACAAACATTCTGATAGGATGATGGGGACAATTTCAGTGATTATGATTTCAGAATGATAACTTCCAAAATGAGTGTGCTACAAGTCACCCAGATGTTCCACACAAGTAGCCCAAATGAAGTGGCCAAATTGGTGAAGTTATACATTTTTAATGGAATAACTATATACAAAAATGCAAAAATGGTATTCTAACACACACCCCCCCCCCCCCCCCCCAAAAAAAATGGAGGGAAAAAAATGGGGGAAAAAAATATGAAGAAAAAAATATATACATTTACAAAATAACATGGGTAATTATTTACACACTTTCAATATTTGTAAGACCCTCAGTCCTCTATCAAATCAAATGTATTCATATAGTCCTTCGTACATCAGCTAATATCTCAAAGTGCTGTACAGAAACCCAGCCTAAAACCTCAAACATCAAGCAATGCAGGTGTAGAAGCACGGTGGCTAGGAAAAACTCCCTAGAAAGGCCAAAACCTAGGAAGAAACCTAGAGAGGAACCAGACTATGAGGGATGGCCAGTCCTCTTCTGGCTGTGCCGGGTGGAGATTATAACAGAACATGGCCGAGATTTTCAAACGTTCATAGATGAACAACAGGGTCAAATAATAATAATCACAGTAGTTGTAGAGGATGCGACAGGACAGCACCTCAAGAGTAAATATGAACAGTTTAGGGTTCCATAGCCGCAGGCCGAACAGTTGAAACTGGAACTGATGACTCCTTGCTGTCCCCATCGTACTACACCAGCTCTGACGCTCATCTTGTGGCAGGGCTTGCAAACTATTAGAGACTAAAAAGGGAAGCACAGCTCCGAGCTGCCCAGTGACACGAGCATACCAGATGAGCTGAATCACTTCTATGCTCGCTTCGAGGCAAGCAACACTGATGCATGCATGAGAGCATCAGCTGTTTCAGATAACTGTGTGATCACTCTCTCCGTAGCCGACGTGAGTAAGACCTTTAAACAGGTCAACATTTACAAGGCTGCAGGGCATGACGGATTACCAGAACATCTGCTCCGGGCATGTACTGACGAACTGGCATTTGTCTTCACTGACATTTTCAACATGTCCATGATTGAGTCCATAATACCAACATGTTTCAAACAGACCAACATAGTCCCTGTGCCCAAGAACACAAAGGCAACTTGCCTAAACGACAACAGACCCGTAGCACTCACGTCCGTAGCCATGAAGTGTTTTGAAAGGCTATGAATGGCTCACATCAACACCATTATCCCAGAAACCCTAGACCCACTCCAATATGCGTACCGCCCAAACAGATCCATATGATGCAATCTCTATTGCACTCCACACTGCCCTTTCCCACCTGGACAAAAGGAACACCTACATGAGAATGCTATTCATTGACTAGAGCTCAGCGTTCAACACCATAGTACCCTCAAAGCTCATCACTAAGCTAAGGATCCTGGGACTAAATTACCTCCCTCTACAACTGGATCCTGTACTTCCTGAAGGGCCACCCCCAGGTGGTGAGGGTAGGTAGCAACACATCTGCCACGCTGATCCTCATTACTGGAGCCCCTCAGGGGTGCGTGCTCAGGCCCATCCTGTACTCCCTGTTCACCCACAACTGCGTGGCCAGGTACGACCCCAACACCATCATTAAGTTTACAGACGACACAGCAGTGGTAGGCCTGAACACCAACGAGACAGCATATAGGGAGGAGGTCAGAGACCTGGCCGGGTGGTGCCAGAATAACAACCTATCCCTCAACATAATCAAGACAAATGAGATGATTGTGGACAACAGGAAAAGGAGGACATTAGCACAACCCCATTCTCATCAACAGGGCTGTAGTGGAGCAGGTTGAGAGCTTCAAGTTCCTTGGTGTCCACATCACCAACAAACTAGAATGGTCCAAACACACCAAGACAGTCGTGAAGAGGGCACGACAATGCCGATTCCCCCTCAGATCATGCCTGGTAGTCCTGACGCATGGTCCTAGGGCTCAGGTCCTCCTCCGAGAGAGAGAATTAGAGAGAGCATACCTAAATTCACAAAGGACACCGGATAAGACATAAGAAGAACTCCAGATATAACAAACTGAACCTAGCCCCCGACACATAAACTACTGCAGCATAAATACTGGAGGCTGAGACAGAAGGGGTCAGGAGACACTGTGGCCCCATCCGATGAGACCCCCGAACAGGGCCAAACAGGAAGGATATAAACCCATCCACTTTGCCAAAGCTCTACACAATATTGTGTTGCTGATGCCAGGTGCCATAGCAGTCTCTTTCTGCTGTAAAGCAGAGGGTCACCAAGCATGTGGAGCAGGTGATGGGGGACTTAATTTAGCAAACAACACAGCGACGCCTCCATGCTGTGCCCTTTTGGCCCTGAGGCACATCCATGCCTGCAGAAATACATTTGGGCAGATGAACACCACTTGTGGCAGGAGCTGGATGAACCAGCTTCAGTGGGGGATGGACACCTTGGCACTGGGGGCTCCCATTCGTCAGTGTCACTGTGAAAGAAAATGTTCAGTTAGAATAGTTTCACATATGAGCCCTGTATCAACAGGTATAATAAACAGATATATATAGAGTACGGGGAACACAAGGTTGAATATATTATTATAGACCTGCTAAATCTACTGTCTCTTTTATATTATGACATTTCAGCTAGATCTACTGTCTCTATTATATTATGACAGACCAGCTAGATCTACTGTCTTTATTATATTACAACAGACCAGCTGTATCTACTGTCTCCATTTCACTTTGGCCATTGTTGTGGGCCTGCCCTCCCCTCAACAGCCTCAAATAGGCTATTTCATGTGGGTTGGGATGGGGGGGCAGACACACGCATCTCACATTTCATTACATTACATTTTTATATATTGCTTCTAAAATAAAAAAAAAAGCACAAATAATATTTTATATTTTTTATTTCAAACAAGGGCATTAGCATGAGAAGAACTTACCAGTCCAAAACGATGTCCTCTCCGTTAAAAAAATATTCCTCCACTTGGGAATCGCTAAATAAATCGTCCTACAACAATCTCTCTCTCACTTTCCCGATTGTGTGTACGTCTGTATATCTGTGTGTACGTCTGTAAATTGTGTGTACGTCTGTATATCTATACTTAGATTTAGCTTTCCCTGACTTAGTCGCCATACTGATTGATATATAAACAGCTGAATCTGCGCGTTTACCAAAACAATGCT
This sequence comes from Oncorhynchus mykiss, assembly GCF_057628025.1. Lineage (NCBI taxonomy): Eukaryota > Metazoa > Chordata > Actinopteri > Salmoniformes > Salmonidae > Oncorhynchus > Oncorhynchus mykiss. The sequence goes on from NC_143042.1 coordinate 24,861,726, forward strand.
GTGCATAATATGCGTTGCTCCTTCCTGTATGAAACTTAAATGCGAATGACTCTCTTTACGCTGTGGTTTACTACATGGGTTGGTCTTGCAACACATAACCATTACTTATTGCCATTTACCTCATTGGCTATCTACCCAGCTAGATTTCAAGACGATCAGTGGTCATTGGGTTAACATACAGTCAATCAACGAAACAGTGGTCATATCATTGGTGCACATTGATGTCATTACTTGTTGTCTTCAAATTGGTTTCTTTCAGTCAATACGTCCCGCGAAATGGCCCATCACGTTCGGTTGTGTTACAAACAAACCAGTTGATTGCAATGAAACCAAACATGACTGGAAAAGTCACGTTTTGTGTGGGTATTTACCTCGAATGTGTCATCGAAAATGGATTGAGACGGAATTCACGACACAAGAGGTTCACAAAATGTTTCGTGTTAGGCCATAAAACAGATTTTATCAAACAAAAGATAATTCATTGTGTAACAATGAGCATTGGGATTGCAAACAGACGAAGATCTTCAAAGGTAAACTATTTATTTTAATGCAGTTTGTGATTTTGTTACGCCTGTGCTCATTGAAATAGTTGGTTTGATGGGGCTCTATCCTCAGATAATCGCGTCGTATCCTTTCGACGTAAATCCTTTTTTAAATCTGACGCAGTTGGATTAGCAAGATTCTAGGCTTTCGATACATGTGAGACACTTTACTAACAGGTTAACACCTGCCCGCTTAACCTGGAAGCCAGCCGCACCAATGTGTATTCTATTAATTGTAGAATAATAATAACTATGAAATAACATGCATGGAATCATGTAGTAACCAAAAAAGTGTTCAACATTCAGACTGGCATTCTCTCAACCAGATTCATGAGGTAGTCACCTGGAATGCATTTCAATTAACATGGAACTGTATTCCACATCAAGTAACTTATGCAAGCAGTAAAATCAGATTTAAAAATCGGATAAAAATACACCTTATAGAACAGCGGAAACTGAAAAGACACACCCAGGCAGACACTTGCATACACACACGATAACATACACACTATACACATGTCCACATGGATTTTGTGTTGTAGATATATGGTAGTAGAGTAATGGGCTGAGGGCACACAAGTATTGGGCTGTGAAATATGTTGTGAAATGTAATGTAATGTTTTTAATCGTATATACACTGTACAAAAAATATAAACACAACATGTTTCATGAGCTGAAATAAAAATAAAATGTCTATACACTCAAAAAGGTAATTTGTTAACATCACTGTTAGTGAGCATTTCTCCTTTGCCAAGATACTGTAATCCATTCCCCTGACAGGTATGGCATATGAAGAAGCTGATTAAACAGCATGATCATTACACAGGTGCACCTTGTGCTGGGGACCATAAAACGCAACTTTAAAATTTGCAGTTTTGTCACACAACACAATGCCACAGATGTCTCAAGTTTTGAGGGAGCGTGCAATTGGCATGATGACTGCAGAAATGTCCACCAGAGCTGTTGTCAGATAATTTAATGTCAATGTTTCTACTGTAATCTGCCTCCAACGTTGTTTTAGAGAATTTGGCTGTACGTCCAACTGGCCTCACAACCACAGACAATGTGCAACCATGCCAGCCCAGGACCTCTACATCCGGCTTCTTCACCTGCACGATCGTCTGAGGGTGGAGGAGTGCTGAGGAGTATTTTGTTTTTGTAAAAAAAAAAAATCTGACTGGCTGGGCCTGACTCCCCAGTGGGTGGGCCTAGCTGTCAAGTGGGTGGGGCTTATGCCCTCCCAGGCCCACTTATGGCTGCACCCCTGCCCAGTCATGTGAAATCCATAGAATAGGGCCTAATTTATTTACTTCAATTGACTGATATCCTGAAATTAAGTCTAACTTGGTAAAAGCTTTGAAATTGTTGCATGTTGCATGTATATTTTTGTTCAGTATAACGGCCTTAATTTTGATGGGCCCCAGGAAGATTAGCTGCTGCCTTGGTTAATGCGGATCAATAATAAACATGAATACCTCCCTATTCAGCTGCATGTGGACACACATACACATGACCCCTCCACCACCCTGCCTACTCCCCACATACCATCCCTCCCCTCCTCCGTCCATCCTCAGCAGTCTGTAGTCTAAGCAGGTTGTCATGTATTGTAGAGATCATTCTTATTGATATATTTAGTTGGCTGATTTCCTGTCTTCTGGGCCAGCCAATAAAGGCCAGCGCATTTCTATTCACTCAGTCCCACAATCAAAATGACCCTAAGGGTGACAACAAGGACGACAGCCATGGTTGTCAATTTGCCTGAATAACTGAATGAATCATGTCCTTTGAAGATGAATTACTTTGCAAAGTGGCTGAGACAAGCCGTGCGTGTGTGTATTCGTTTAAAGTTAGATTTATGTATTTCAAAGCCCCAATGCTAGGCCTACGTGCCAGATTGCACAAAGTGCCTAATTCAGACCTATTACAACTAAAGTAGAGCAAATCTGACACTCATCACATAGAAAATGATTAATGGATTCAATGTACCCACTCAGAGTTGGAGGATAAAAAGGCTTTCAAAGATGTTTACACCTCAACATGATTGTGTCAAACTGTCTGCTGGTCAACAATGAGAACTTCAGGTTAAAGTTTGTCAGTTCTGATTCAATTTTAAAAAAAATAAAGTTTTTTTGCTCAGTTGTGATAAATTCTGAGTTGAGTTGACAATCTGAAAGGACCACGTGCATGTGGTGTGTGTGTGCACGTCTATGCCCTCTGAGCGTGTATCCTCTGATTGAACAACAACCCTAATGTCTGTTTGCATGGCCACTTATCAGCCTAATGTCCCTGTCTTCACGTCTGTCTTCACACACTCCGAATCTAACCGAGAACTGAGGGGCGTCCTGTTACTTCCAGATGGCTGGAACATGGAGCATCTGACTCTAACTACCGTACGCCACGGTGTTGTGCACCCATTAGGCCAGTGATGCACCACAGCATCTCTTCCACAGGCTAATGTGATGTCAGCTTTTGTTATCTCTGTCACTGCCTGTTCTGCCTGCCTACTCTCCTGGAACTCTTCTTTGAGCTCAGAAAAACATAATTAAGACCAAAGATGAGAGGCCTTATTTTTCATTTGAGCACTTCATTTTGGGCTGGCTACACATCAAACCTATATAGAGTCAAATTGACTCAATTCTCTCCATGTTTGTATCATACCTTAATTCCGCCATGCCCCCTCTGTTCGGCTAAGTGTGAGAAGAAACACAACATTGTTGTCGGTTTATCCTTTTTGCTGGTTTGTGATGGGAACATCCAAGGACAATGATCGTCTTTTCTTTCTCAATCTAATTTAAACGTAACCAGAGAGATGAAGGCATTGAAATAAAGTGATTAATGTAAGTACAATACTTTGGCTACATCCCAAATGGCATCCCGTTCCCTATAGGGTGCACTACTTTTGACCAGAGACCTATGGGACTATGTAGTGAGCCAATTTGGGATGTAACCTGTGAGATTAGGACTAAGGAACTATTATGACTCTCTGTTCTTGGTGAGGATCAAAAGGACCCATGGACTAGGCAATGGTTTGAAGATAGCCGGACCCCCCTCTCCTGGGGGAGTTTGGAAGGTTTTATGACTTAACGACCAGTCGTACACGTTATCTCTCTTGACCCTGCAGTATAGAGAAGTTAAAATTCCCTTTGTTACAACAGAGAGAGACTTTGCCAAAACTTCAAATGAATGAACATTGGGACAATACATTTCAATATCCAAATGTTGGGAATTATGACAGATGGAATATGGAAAATTAATATATATTTTGTGATATCAGTAAAATTATTAGAAAGACTGTATAACAATATATATTTGTATTTCTTTAACCTTTATTTAACTAGGCAAGTCAGTTAAGAACAAAGTCTTATTTACAATGACGGTCTACCGGCGAACAGTGGGTTAACTTCCTTGTTCAGGGGCAGAATTACAGATTTTTATCATGTCAGCTCGGCGATTTGATCTAGAAACCTTTCAGTTACTGGCCCAACGTTCTAACCACTAGGCAACCTGCCACCAACTACGGACATTGTGACCTCTGGTGGACAACCAGAGACTTACATCGAACTACTCGCCATAGACGGATAGAGTGGTTTCAACAGAGAGATGACAGAGAACTGTAACTCTGAAAGTGTACAAATCCTAGTTATCAGGTCTGCATCTAAATGCTGTATAAAATAAATGATTAGGTATAACAATACTTAACTAAATTTACATTAGACCAAGCAGGCGGACGATGTGAGCCGGACGTCACGAAATGGTTAAATCTACAAGACCAGAAAATGGTAAGACCCTCTGAAACTCTCGACGAGCGAAGAAGTTGAAGACTATACCAAAACATTCCCAATCTGCAGCTGGTATGTAATGTAGTCTAAGACAATTGACCAACGAACAGAGGGAAGTACAGATCCCTCTGAACACAATGTGGTACACCTCTGATGTATCCATCTAACAAAAACTCAGAGACAAAGTAGCCTAGAACTAAGGACATTGTGACCTCTGGTGGACAACCAGCAACTTACATTGAACTACTCGCCATAGATGGATAGAGTGGTTTCAACAGAGACAACAGAGAAAGACGCGTAAATATATGTTGCACTTCTAATCCGAATGAGCGGTTGATAGGGTGCTAAATATAAACATTTACAGTGAGTGTATTTTCCAAGTGTATGTACGATGAGTCCCCTCTCTTTGTCTCTCCTGCTCTTTACTCCCCCCCTTTCATTGAGTAAAAAGCCGTCATATCGGTTTAGTCCATCAGGGACTTTTCATATGCATTATGTTAGTATTCGATAACCTATACCTTGTGTGTGTGTTTACTTATCTGTGTGATTATTTAGTTAGTAAATAAATAATTAAGCCAATTTGTGTATCGCTGATTCAACACTTAGGCTATGGTTCTTGCGGACAAAAGGAAGTGGATGGTGGAATGTTTTAAACTTTTAAATTCGGACAACACAGAGATGCTAGTTCTAGGTCCCAAGAAACAAATAGTTATTCTGTTGGATCTGACAATTAATATTGATGGTTGTACAGTCATCTCAAATAAAATTGTGAAGGACCTCGGCGTTACTCTGGACCCTGATCTCTCTTTTGACGAACATATCAAGACTGTTTCAAGGACAGCTTTTTCCATCTACGTAACATTGCAAAAATCAGAAACTTTCTGTCCAAAAATTATGCAGAAAAATTAATCCATGCTTTTGTTACTTCTAGGTTAGACTACTGCAATGCTCTACTTTCCGGCTACCCGGATAAAGCACTAAATAAACTAAATACGGCTGCTAGAATCCTGACTAGAACCAAAAAACTTGATCATATTACTCCAGTGCTAGCCTCCCTACACTGGCTTCCTGTCAAAGCAAGGGCTGATTTCAAGGTTTTACTGCTAACCTACAAAGCATTACAAGGGCTTGCTCCTACCTATCTCTCTGATTTGGTCCTGCCGTACATACCTACACGGTCTCAACCTTTAAGTCTTTACTGAAGACTCATCAGTGGGTCATATGATTGGTACAGTTTTGTCCTTAATTTTAATAGACTTTATGTAGGGATAGTGCAAAATACAGGCACTTCTGCTCTCTTTGTTCAAATCAAATCATATTCTATTTGTCACATGCGTTGAATACAACTGTCACGTTCTGACCCTAGTTCTTGTGTTATTTGTTTGTTTTAGTCGGTCAGGACGTGAGTTGGGTGGGCATTCTATGTTTTGTGTTTCTAGGTTGCTTTTCTGTGTTCGGCCTAGTATGGTTCTCAATCAGAGGCAGGTGTCGTTAGTTGTCTCTGATTGAGAATCATACTTAGGTAGCCTGGGTTTCACTGTTGTTTTGTGGGTGATTGTTTCCGTGTCAATGCAAATAGCCATTGTTCAGGAGTCTTATGGCTTGGGGGTAAAAGCTGATTAGAAGCCTCTTGGACCTAGACTTGGCGCTCGAGTACCACTTGCTGTGCGGTAGAAGAGAGAACAGTCTATGACTAGGGTGGCTGGAGTCTTTTACAATTTTTAAGGCCTTCCTCTGACACTGCCTGGAATAGAGGTCCTGGATGGCAGGAAGCTTGGCCACAGTGATGTATTGGGCCATACGCACTACCCTCTGTAGTGCTTTGCGGTCAGAGGACGAGTAGTTGCCATACCAGGCAGTGATGCAACCTGTCAGAATGCTCTCGATGGTGCAGCTGTATAACTTTTTGAGAATCTATCGACCCAGTTGATGAAAATGGGGGTGTGATCGGTCCTTCTTTTCCTGTAGTCCACAATCATCTCCTTTGTCTTGATCACGTTGAGGGAGAGGTTGTTGTCCTTACACCACACGGTCAGGTCTCTGACCTCTCTATTGTCCATTGTCTCATTGTTGTCGGTGATCAGACCACTGTTGTGTCATCGGCAAACTTAATGATGGTGTTGGAGTTGTGCCTGGCCGTGCAGTCATGAGTGAACAGGGGCCCCCGTGTTGAGGATCAGCGGGATGGATGTGTTATTACCTACCCTTACCACCTGGTGGCGGACCGTAAAGAAATCCAGGATTCAATTGCAGAGGGAGGTGTTCAGTCCCAGGGTCTTTGGCTTAGTGATGAGCTTTGAAGGCACTATGGTGTTGAACGCTGAGCTGTAGTCAATGTATAGAATTCTCACATAGATGTTCCTTTTGTCCCGGTGGGAAAGGGCAGTGTGGAGTGCCCTTTCTCTGGCAGTCTCTATGGGGGTGCCACAGGGTTAAATTCTCGGGCCGACTCTTTTCTCTGTATATATCAATGATGTCGCTCTTGCTGTTGGTGTGTCATGTACTGTCATGTTGTGTCTTGTCTCTGTCCTTTCCCTTCACCCTGTCTCCCTCTGCTGGTCGTTGTTAGGTTACCTTTTCTCCCCCTCTTTCCCCCAGCTGTGCCTTGTCTCCTCCTAACCACCTCGTCACCCCGTTTCCCACCTGTTCCCTTTTTCCCTCTGATTAGTCCTCTATATCTCTCTCTGTTTTTGCTCCTGTCTTTGTCGGATTCTTGTTTGTTGTGTTTCATGCCTGAACCAGACTGTCGTCATGTTTGCTGTAACCTTGTCTTGTCCTGTCGGAATCTGCCGGTCCGTCTGAGCCTACCTATGTTTGGTAATTAAAGAAGCTCTGTTTAAGTTAATTCGCTTTTGGGTCCTCATTCACTCACCGTAACATGGTGATTCTCTGATCCACCTCTACGCAGACAACACCATTCTGTATACATCTGGCCCTTCTTTGGACACTGTGTTAAAACTTGTTGAGGATAGGGGGCAGTGTTTTCACTTTGGATGAATTGCGTGCCCATAGTGAACTGCATCAAACTCTGTCCTAGATTGCTAATATATGCATATTATTATTACTATTGGATAGAAAACACTCTGAAGTTTCTAAAACTCTTTGAATTATGTATGTGAGTATAACAGAACTCATAGGGCAGGCAATCTTCCAAACAAGAAATTAAATTCTGAAAGTTGGGGCAATTTTGACGTCATCCCAACAAGATATGGATCTGGAAGCACTTCCTACACCTTCCACTAGATGTCCTCATTCAGTAGAAAGTGTAATGGAGCATTTGCTGTGAACTTTGACCTAATGGGAGGGAAAATAGTCAGTGTCCCGACTGAATGCCATTTTGCTGTGGCGCATTTCTCTGTGGGTGCTACGGCTGTTCCATTCGGCCCCAGATGAAAACGTATGATCCGGTTGGAACGTTATTGGATATATATGATAATAGCATCCTGAAGATTGATTCTCTACTTAGTTTGACCAGTTTATTCGACCTGGAATATATATTTTGGAAGTTTTCGTGCGAGTTATCTTGGACCAGCAGTCAGTTTTTGGGCACGTGAGCTGAAAGTGATAGCAAATGCAGCTACTTGGACACTAGTATTGGACATTATGGAACAAAACAACTATTTATTGTGGAACTAGGACTCCTTGCACTACATTCTGATGAAAGATCATCAAAGGTAACGGAATATATATGTTGTAATTTCGTATTTCTGTTGACTCCAACATGGCGGTTACGTCTGAGCGCCGTCTCAGATTATTGCAATGTAAGGGAATACACCCCTGAATTGGACAAAAATGAATGTCAACTTATTGGCATTGGACAAACCATATACACGATGTCCAATACCACCCAATTTGGCGTTGATTCATGCAAAGTATATTGCAAATGCCATATGGCAATTGCCAGTTGTAACACTTCAAAAATCCAACAGGGGGCGAGTGCGCTCCACCGGGGTTTTTCATATTGTTAGGCTTTTTCCGTAACGTTTTAAAAAATCTGACACAGATTTGTTGCATTAAGAACCAGTGTATCTTTAATTATATGTAGAACATATATCTTTAGTCAAAGTTTGAGTATTTCTGTTATCTGGGGTAGATTTCTATAATTTCTCCGGATATTTTGGAGGAATTTCTGAACATGGCATCAATGTAAACTGAGATTTGTGGATATAAAAATGCATATTATCGAACAAAACCTGAATGTACTGTGTAACATGTCATATGACTGTCATCTGATGAAGAATTTCAAGAGGTTAGTGATTCATTTTATTTCTAATCCTGCTTTTGTGATTTTATCTTTGGCTGGAAAAAATGGCTGCGTTTTTTCATTGGTTTGGTGGTGGTCTAACATAAATATATGTTGTGTTTTCGCTGTAAAACATTTAAAAAATCTGACATGATGGGTAGATGAACAAGATGTTTATCTTTCATTTGAGGTATTGGACTTGTTAATGTGAGGAACTCCTTGCCCCAACAGGTTTTAACAAACCTCCAGACGAGCTTCAATGTCATACAAAACTCCTTCCATGGCCTCCAACTGCTCTTAAATTCTAGAAATCGAAATGCATGCTCTTCAACCGATCGCTGCCCGCACCCGCCCGCCTGACTAGCATCACTACTCTGGACGGTTCTGACTTAGAATATGTGGACAACTATAATATCCACTCATGCTGCAAAACATACCCTGATAAAACTGACTATTCGATTCTTCGGCGATGTCATTAACAAAATAGCCTCCAACACTCTACTCAACAAATTGGATGCAGTCTATCACAGTGCCATCCGTTTTGTCACCAAAGCCTCACATACTACCCACCATTGCGACCTCTATGCTCTCGTTGGCTGGTCCTCGCTACATATTCGTCACCAAACCCACTGGCTCCAGGTCATCTATAAGTCTTTGCTAGGTAAAGCTCTGACTTATCGCAGCTCACTGGTCACCATAGCAACACCCATCAGTAGCACACGCTCCAGCAGGTATATTTCATCCCCAAAGCCAACACCTCCTTTGGCCGCCTTTCCTCCAAGTGCACTGCTGCCAATGACTGGAACGAATTGCAAAAATCACTAAAGTTGGAGACTTATATCGCCCTCACTAACTTTAAGCGTCAGCTGTCGGAGCAACTTACCGATCGCTGCAGCTGTACACAGCCCATCTGTAAATGGCCAACTACCTACCTCATCCCTACATTTGTTTTTGTTTGTCTCAGAAGCTCCTCTCAGTTCACAGAGTGTCACATCATGACCTTAGTTCCTTTTTTAATTCTCTGTTTTAGTTTGGTCAGGGCATGAGTTGGGGTGGGCATTCTATGTTTTGTAGACTAGGTTTTGTATTTCTGTGTTTGGCCTGGTATAGTTCCCAATCAGAGGCAGCTGTCGATCGTTGTCTGATTGAGAACCATACTTAGGCAGCCTGTTTTCGCCCTTGAGTTGTGGGTAGTTGTTTTCTGTCTCTGTACCAGATAGGACTGTTTCGTTTGTGCCGTTTTTGTTCTTTTTGTTCTAGTGTTCAGTGTAATTAAAAGATCATGAACACGTACCACACTGCACCTTGGTCCTCCCCTTCTTCCACCAACGACAACCGTTACAGAGACACAATATAGTTCTAAGAACCTTATTTTGTTGCAAAAAACAACGATTTGATGGAAAAACATTATTATTGTTAATCTTGTAATTTCACTCTCACAGGAGACAGAGACGTAACAAGCAAACACAAATGTTAAACTTTACTGTGTGAAAATGTGATGGATTAGTGTAGTGTTATAAATGGGAGACACAGAGCATTCAGAAAGTATTCAGAGCCCTTGACTTTTTCCACATTTTCTTACGTTACATTCTTATTCTAAAATGGATGAAATCATTTTTCCCCTTCCCCTTTTCCCCTTACACACAATACCCCATAATGACAAAGCAAAAAAACGGAAATATCTCATTTACTTAAATATTCAGACCCTTTACTCAGGACTTTTTTGAAGCACATTTGGCAGCGATTACAGGCTTGAGTCTTCTTGGTTATGATGCTACTAGCTTGCCACACCTGTATTTGGGGAGTTTCTCCCATTCTTCTCTGCAGATCCTCTCAAGCTATGTCAGATTGGATGGGGAGCTTTGCTACACAGCTATTTTCAGATCTCTCCAGAGATGTTAGATTGGCTTCAAGTCCGGGCTCTGGCTGAGCCACTCAAGGACATTAAGAGACTTGTCGCGAAGCCACTCCTGCGTTGTCTTAGCTGTGTGCTGAGGGTCGTTATCCTGTTGGAAGGTTAACATTCGCCCGAGTCTGAGGTCCTGTGCGCTCTGGAGCAGGATTTCTTTGAAGATCTCTGTACTTTGCTCCGTTCATCTTTCACTTGATCCTGACTAGTAGCCCAGTCCCTGCTGCTGAAAACCCTCCCCACAGCATGATGTTGCCACCACCATGCTTCACCGTAATGATTGTGCCAGTTTTACTCCAGACGTTACACTTGGCATTCAGGCCAAAGAGTTTAATCTTGGTTTCATCAGACTAGAGAATCTTGTTTCTCATGGTCTGAGAGTTGCCTTTTGACAAACTCCAATCTGGCTTTCATGTGCCTTTTACTGAGGAGTGGCATCTGTCTGACCACTATATCATATGCCTGATTGGAGTGCTGCAGAGGTGGATGTCCTTCTGGAAGATGGTTGTCCTTCTGGAAGGTTCTCATATCTCCACAGAGTTCCTCTGTCCAATGTCTGTGTTCTTTTGCCCATCGTAATATTTTATTTTTATTGGCATGTGAGATATGGTGTTTTCTTTGACACTCTGCCTAGAAGGCCGACATCCCGGAGTCACCTCTTCACTGTTGACTTTGAGACTGGTGTTTTCCGGTGCCATTTAATGAAGCTGCCAGTTGAGGACTTGTGAGGTGTCTTTTCTCAAACTAGACATTCTAATGTACTTGTCCTCTTGCTCAGTTGTGCACCGGGGCCTCCCAATCCTCTTTCTATCCTGGTTAGAGACAGTGTGCACTGTTCTGTGAAGGGAGTAGTACACCGTGTTGTATGAGATCTTCCGATTCTTGTCAATTTCTCGCATGGAATAGCCTTCATTTCTCAGAACAAAAATAGACTGAGTTTCAGAAGATAGTTGTTTTTTTCTGGCCATTTTGAGCCTGTAATCAAACCCACAAATGCTGATGCTCCAGATACTCAACTAGTCTAAACAAGGCCAGTTTTATTGAACAAGAGAACAACAGTTTTCAGCTGTGCTAACATAATTGCACAAGGGTTTTCTTATGGGCAATTAGCCTTAAAAAATGATAAACTTGGATTAGCTGGCACAACGTGCCATTGGAACACAGGAGTGATGGTTGCTGATAATGGGCTCCTGTACGCCTACGTAGATATCAGCTGTTTCAGATACAATAGTAATTAACATTATTAACAATGTCAACGCTGTATTTGTAACTACCCATCCCGGGTCCGGGAGCGTTGTCATCATCTGACACTAATTAGCATAACGCAATGGACATAAATATTACTAGAAAATATTCATATCCATGAAATCACAAGTGAAATATATTGAAACACAGCTTAGCATTTTGTTAATCACCCTGTCATCTCAGATTTTCAAAATATGCTTTACAGCCAAAGCAAGACAAGCATTTGTGTAAGTTTATCGATAGCCTAGCATAGCATTATGCCTAGCTAGCAGCAGGCAACCTTGTCACAAATCAGAAAAGCAATCAAATTAAATCGCTTACCTTTGATGAGCTTCGGATGTTTTCACTCACGAGACTCCCAGGTAGATAGCCAAAGTTCATTTTTTTTCCCAAAATATTATTTTTGTAATCCTCAAGGTGTTTTTCAAATGTCTATTTCAAATGTCTATTCGATAATATCCACCGAGACAATTGGTTTCTCAGTAGAAGTGATTGGAATAATGGCTACCTCTGTACTTTACGCAATATTTTCTCCGGGAGCATCATGTGACCACACCTCCTTCCATGAGCAACGGCATTGAAGATGAAACGTGGCTGGGTCTTTCAGCATGACAATGATCCCAAACACACCGCCCGGGCAATGAAGGAGTGGCTTCGTAAGAAGCATTTCAAGATCCTGGAGTGGCCTAGCCAGTCTCCAGATCTCAACCCCATAGAAAATCTTTGGAGGGAGTTGAAAGTCCGTGTTGCCCAGCAACAACCCCAAAACATCACTGCTCTAGAGGAGATCTGCATGGAGGAATGGGCCAAAATACCAGCAACAGTGTGTGAAAACCTTGTAAAGTCTTACAGAAAACGTTTGACCACTGTCATTGCTAAGAAAGGGTATATAACAAAGTATTGAGAAACTTTTGTTATTGACCAAATGTCTGTCAGAGTTGAACTGTACCTATGATGAAAATTACAGGCCTCATCTTTTTAAGTGGGAGAACTTGCACAATTGATGGCTGACTAAATACTTTTTTGTCCCACTGTATATACATGTGTACACTATAATCCTTGAGTAATTTTGGATCTAGAGCGACTTAAAAGAACAATTGAAGTTAAGAGCCTTTACCAACTCTCCTACCACTAGCCTACTTGCCTAAAAATATAGTTTTTGCTCATTTGGAACACATTACAGCTTGTTTCATAAGTGAATATAAACAATATATAATGGATAATATATTGAATAATTAATTTGTTTAGATGCAATATTCATTTAAAAAAGTTAATAACTCGACCCTGTCACAGGTTTTACAACACTGTTACAATGAAACATGTGCCAGGGTTGAGTATGACGGGTTTGAGCTTTTTGGCTCAAAATGGCCTCTGCTCCTCATGTGGTGAAGGACAGGAGACCACATGGTGTGCATTAAATTAATAGATTGTATATTTTAATGGATTAAAGTATAATTGTGATAAGTACTAGTTTTCCATCTTTATTTCATGTAATAGGCTTGAGTTGGTCAGCTCGACGATCCCCACCTGACTTTAAAAAAGTAAAAAATACAGATTTAAAATAATGTGATTATTTGCCTGTTTCTGTACCATGCAGTTGAACATTGTTGAATGATGTCACTTCCTGTTAATGATGGCACATAAGGGTGGACTGATTATTTCTATTGTCGTAGTTTGGTTGCCGTGACAGGGTTGACTAAGGGACAGAGTTAATTGTGTGATTTTAATCAATAATCATGCATTTATTCGATAAACATACTTTCTCAACAAAAGAACACAAATAGATGTTTACATTAATGGCAAAAGTTATTAATTATGTGCACATTTTAACATTAATTTCATTTCCCAAGTAAAAATGAAGTGAAACACCTGGGGGACATGGCACAATTCTTAGCGTCAGTAAAAAAATATGATTTTTTCAATAATAAAGTTAAAATGAATGCTATATTTATTTAAATTCATTATACTGGACATTTCAATTTATATAAAGTATTTTAACATTTTATTTTGGTGACCCAATACTTGAAATATAAAATAAAAATCAGAGGGATGGAAATATTACCCGAGCCCAAGAATGACCCTTAAATTATTTCTTCCTATGCAATATTTTCTTATATAAAGACAAATACAGTGCCTTGCGAAAGTATTCGGCCACCTTGAACTTTGCAACCTTTTGCCACATTTCAGGCTTCAAACATAAAGATATAAAACTGTATTTTTTTGTGAAGAATCAACAACAAGTGGGACACAATCATGAAGTGGAACGACATTTATTGGATATTTCAAACTTTTTTAACAAATCAAAAACTGAAAAATTGGGCGTGCAAAATTATTCAGCCCCTTTACTTTCAGTGCAGCAAACTCTCTCCAGAAGTTCAGTGAGGATCTCTGAATGATCCAATGTTGACCTAAATGACTATTGATGATAAATACAATCCACCTGTGTGTAATCAAGACTCGTATAAATGCACCTGCACTGTGATAGTCTCAGAGGTCCGTTAAAAGCGCAGAGAGCATCATGAAGAACAAGGAACACACCAGGCAGGTCCGAGATACTGTTGTGAAGAAGTTTGAAGCCGGATTTGGATACAAAAAGATTTCCCAAGCTTTAAACATCCCAAGGAGCACTGTGCAAGCGATAATATTGAAATGGAAGGAGTATCAGACCACTGCAAATCTACCAAGACCTGGCCGTCCCTCTAAACTTTCAGCTCATACAAGGAGAAGACTGATCAGAGATGCAGCCAAGAGGCCCATGATCACTCTGGATGAACTACAGAGATCTACAGCTGAGGTGGGAGACTCTGTCCATAGGACAACAATCAGTCGTATATTGCACAAATCTGGCCTTTATGGAAGAGTGGCAAGAAGAAAGCCATTTCTTAAAGATATCCATAAAAAGTGTCGTTTAAAGTTTGCCACAAGCCACCTGGGAGACACACCAAACATGTGGAAGAAGGTGCTCTGGTCAGATGAAACCAAAATTGAACATTTTGGCAACAATGCAAAACGTTATGTTTGGCGTAAAAGCAACACAGCTGAACACACCATCCCCACTGTCAAACATGGTGGTGGCAGCGTCATGGTTTGGGCCTGCTTTTCTTCAGCAGGGACAGGGAAGATGGTTAAAATTGATGGGAAGATGGATGGAGCCAAATACAGGACCATTCTGGAAGAAAACCTGATGGAGTCTGCAAAAGACCTGAGACTGGGACGGAGATTTGTCTTCCAACAAGACAATGATCCAAAACATAAAGCAAAATCTACAATGGAATGGTTCAAAAATAAACATATCCAGGTGTTAGAATGGCCAAGTCAAAGTCCAGACCTGAATCCAATCGAGAATCTGTGGAAAGAACTGAAAACTGCTGTTCACAAATGCTCTCCATCCAACCTCACTGAGCTCGAGCTGTTTTGCAAGGAGGAATGGGAAAAAATTTCAGTCTCTCGATGTGCAAAACTGATAGAGACATACCCCAAGCGACTTACAGCTGTAATCGCAGCAAAAGGTGGCGCTACAAAGTATTAACTTAAGGGGGCTGAATAATTTTGCACGCCCGATTTTTCAGTTTTTGATTTGTTAAAAAAGTTTGAAATATCCAATAAATGTCGTTCCACTTCATGATTGTGTCCCACTTGTTGTTGATTCTTCACAAAAAAATACAGTTTTATATCTTTATGTTTGAAGCCTGAAATGTGGCAAAAGGTCGCAAAGTTCAAGGGGGCCGAATACTTTCGCAAGGCACTGTATATGGTAAAGAAAGAGTGTTCTCTTTCCAGTCTTTTCAATCCTCTGAAGCTGTAGGTAGTCAGCAGGTAGTCACTGTCAAAAATACCATCCTTGGAGAGCAATTCTGAGGTAATAATTTTGCGTGGACTGAGCTAGCGCTTATAAGGTGAAATAGAACTAGAACTGCCCGCGTCCTATGTGACCGCAGTGAGGTAAAATAGAGCCAAGCTTTTGGACATGGGGACACTATTTGGCATGACAGGCCCACGGTGTTTAAGAGATCAAGTTGTTTGTAAAACATTTCTTGGGACAAATGATATACTTTACTAGATTATCCTTGTCAATGGACAATTCTCACCTTCATGTTTACAAAGTCAAATAATTTACATGATCTATATGTTTCTCAACCTTATGCTGCAAAAATCCCTCAACCTATGTCTGGTTTCTTCTTTCCTACCCCTCACGTCCCTAGGTAGCGGGCCCAGACAACCTTGAATATTTAGAGGGATGAGGAGGACATTAAATCAATAGACTCCAGAGTGAACGGAAACGGTGCTGTACTTATCAAACAGTTGCAAACCAGGGAGGGGTTAGATTGTGAGTTGGGGGAACATTGTCAGCAAGGCCACTGCCCTTTAAATACATTACTCATTGCTTCAAGCCACACCTCGCCACACCCACCAAACGGGAGCAAACGCACCTCAGTCTGTTCAAGAACGTACAGAAACGTTTTGAGGAAATGTGTCGGTCAGTACAAACCGTTCCGCAACGTAGGAAACATCCCAGCTAGCACATGAGCGCTGACACGGTCACCAGGTGTACAGTGTTTCCTCCGGCACATTGGCGGGGTTGTGTTTCGGAAGACGTACGACCTTTGCTTCTCCCGAGACCATAAGGGAGTTGCAGTGATGAGACAAGACAATTGGATTTGACGAAAAGGGGCAAAATATATATAAAATAAATAAATACAATTATTTAAAATTGTGGATGGGTATAATTTGTATGTATAAAATGTATAATAGTACTATTTAAAATTACTAAACCGGGTAAATTTGTATACATTTATTTTAAATTTGCATCGGGCTGCTTCTGGTAAGAAGTCGGCTGAATCCTGGTAGATCGAAACTGGTAAGAAGTCGATTCTGATAAGAAGTCAGCCGATTCTGGGCAGTCATTCATTTTGATACCAGGCCAAGTCCGACACCCGATTTCGGGCCGATTCAATCAGTTCTGGCCCCCCGGAAGAGGCCCGCTTCTGGGCTGATTCCTCATTGCTAGCTGGGATTCAAGGGAACTGAACGCACCTCAGGTTAATAGCACTGGTGTTTTTGTAATCAAGATCATCAACTATTAATAAGCTAGTGATTAGAGTCAGCTGCTGAGAATTAAAGGCAGCCCGGGGAAAGTATTGTCCTTGTCTCCACAATGACACAGCCTGGTCTAGGGTGAGACGGGAGGGATGAAAGAGAGGGAGGGAGAGGAATAAATAAATAAAAAGGGAGAAAAGGAGGAGGGAGGAAGAGAGACAAGGAGAGGGAGATAGGAAGGGAAGTAGGGTGGAAGAGAGGGATAGAGAGAGACAGAGAATGGCCTGCTGTTTTGGGTTAGCTGATGTAGAAATTGAGAGACGAGACTAATGATGAAGA
This sequence comes from Oncorhynchus mykiss, assembly GCF_057628025.1. NCBI lineage: Eukaryota > Metazoa > Chordata > Actinopteri > Salmoniformes > Salmonidae > Oncorhynchus > Oncorhynchus mykiss. The sequence goes on from NC_143042.1 coordinate 24,878,820, forward strand.
GAAGGTGAAGGTTGAGAAGGAGAGAGAGAAAAAGAAAGAGAAACAGTAAAAGTTTTTTTTAATTCTCTAATCAGCATCAGTAATGGATCTATCTATCTGACCTGTCTGCTCTGGTCTCTCCTGTGAGACCCAGCTCTGGTTTGATCAAAAATCTGTTTTTTTCAAAGGTAAAATATAGAAAATGTATTCATTTTATTTAACTTTTCTATCAACCCCAGAGGTGGAAAAGCTTTGAGAAATATGATTTAGTATCATCTTGGCTTTTTGGACATATTGCTGTTTACTATTTATTTTTCAAATTATGACAATTGGAATGTATATCTTCAAAACTTCACATTTCAAAGCAAGGGCTGAACATAACAAGAGTATTGGATTGGAATTCAAATTAATCGTATTCTTCTGTCTCTTTGTGACTAAATATTTGGCTTTCAACTGGTCCTCAAGTTGATGTCATCACTTCATCAATCTCTAATTGATTATTGGGTTTCTACTTGTTTTGGACTCCTTTTCCCTTTTCAAGGTTGTACAATTTTCTAAAGTTCTGTTTAAAATGTACAATCCCTTTAAAAACTGATTTCTCCCCCAAAATCTTTGAAGTAATGTCTTGAATGCAGATTAGACAAAGTAGTGTTGATAAATTGGGGGGGAAAGCTTCAAATACAAATCCCTCTCTTTTAATTCTGCTATGCCCCAGAGGAATGCAACTAAAAATAACAATCTAGCCCAAATAAACATAATTATCACAGAACTCAGTCAGCGCTAACATGAAAACGCTGAAAAGGAGAAACATGTCAAATACAAAACATCTCTCAGCTTTGAAAAACAGTACATTCAAGTTCTGAGACCTCTCAAACACAATTACACCTATAAGGCCAAAAATATCAGCGGAAAGGCAAACCTCAATGGCAATCCCTTATTACTTCTCCTGCCCTTGTGGATTGTATGTAGGCCTAACTGCAGCCAAGAGTATTAAAGTTTTATCATGCTCTAAATCTCATGAACCATATAAGAACCTGGTAATCATTATCATATTAGATGAGGAATATGAGATATGTGTTTGATTGCTTATAGCAAATATAAATCATATGCCTTGTGTACATTTCAAATGAATCAATAACTCAACTCAATCAATAGCTCATTAACCAAATGCATACCGGCGTATTATCTGTTAGCTTTATTCCCAGACAGACAGTCCAACGCCTATCGTCTTATAAAACCCCGCTATTCCCACATTACAAGCTGGAAAAATATTTGTTTTAGTTAATGGAGCCGTCAACAATACCTTTGGTGGAGGGAGTCAGATTGACTATGACTCTTCAGAGAGAGAGAGAGACACACATCTCTCTCGATCATTACCATCGACATTACTGGGAGCCCATACAGGCGTGGATGGAGCACAGCTGGACACCCAGGTCTTCAAAGATGATCATGCTATAAATTCCCCACACTGTATAATAGGTCTGTCACTCTGAAAGCTGGGGCTGTTGGACAAGAGAAATAATGCCCTGCAGATTTTACCCTCTCATAAGGATCCTTCCACCGCAAAAAGCAAAAGAAAGAGGATTTTGACAACCACCATCTCAGATTGTTCTGAAATCTTTCCTGTTGTTAAAAACATATAATATTAATAGCATTACTGCAATAGCATTACTGCAACATTATTTTGTTGAAATATAATTTGATCTCTGAACAAATTAAGCTAATTGATTACACCTATATTAGCATTTTCACACCTTCATGCCCAAATCATCCAAAAGTATCTAAAAATGGATTGTGTAACTCAGTGATGTTACCTATCGATGATTTGGATATGAAACGAGAAAATGCTAATAAAGGTAACATTGACTTGCACTGTATTTGTGCCACATATTCGAAAAAGGTAGCATTTGAAACAGTGGCCAGGTAAACAAAACCAAAGGATGGGTTGCTGTCCGAGCCGCAGCTCCACACTACTTGTCAAACATGGAGAACTGATACTACAGTATGCACTCGTTAATGGGGTGAGATTGGCGTGGGGTGTGGGGGGATCTATGGATGGCTTTTGACCACTTATTTGGATTCCTCATGTCTTAGCCATTGTTAGAAAAAGTTTGGTCCAAATCAGATGCTAAGTACTATCATTATTGGATATTATAGGAATCCTATGCATTAAAATTGCCAAGTGTTTAAACCCTTTACAATGAAGATCTGTGAAGTTATTTGGATTTTTACGAATTGTCTTTGAAAGACAAGGTCCTGAAAGTTTACGAGAGAGTTTGTGAGATTCTAAGCAACTATGTTATCATTCTAATTCAATTCTTAAACACAATTCAAGTGTTTAATAAAACCTAATTTTGAGGGGCTAGTTTGACCCTAATATAGTGGTCTGAAACTGATGGTTTTCAGGCGTGCAAGTCACATTATGATTGCTTGTATAGTATAGTGATGTGTAATTCATATCGGAATCTAGCCAAAGTGGGGATATCCAGCATTATTATTTGTATTTTCCCACTTTCAGGGATGTAAGGATGCATGAGTTTGGAGGAGATGCACTTCATCACTTCAATTTGAGCTGGTAAAACTATTTCTGAATAAATTATATTTAATTATCATTAAAATTCCATGAAAGACGATAGGACGACAAACCAAATAAATATGTGTAGCAGCCTAGAGGTAGGTAAATGGTAGTTTATTCCCTGTCTTCTGTCTGGTGGTGGTGAAAATTATGAAAAACGATATAGGCTACATGTGTGCACTGCGGGGGCCTGTCAAAGGCTTGACCACTTTTGCCAATAATAACTTTGAAAAAAAATCCTAATTCATTGCGTATCTGCCTTTCTGGTCATAAAACTCCAAGCAACCCCCTCTCTACTCTTGCGCAGTGGAATCCAGAACTATATGTGACCACTTGGTTAAGGCGACACCCAAACCTGACACCGCAAAGCCCAAGGAGCCTGATCCTCTCTGGAAATTACTGTAGCCCTGCTGTGGATGCAGTGCCTTCGGAAAGTATTCAGACCACTTGGCCTTTTTCACATTTTGTTACGTTACAGCCTAATTCTAAAATGGATTAAATAAATAAAGATCCTAAGGAATCTACACACAATTCCCCATAATGACAATGTGAAAACAGTTTTTTAGAAATGTTTGCTGAATTAATTGCTAAATTATTCAGACTATGAGACTAGAAATTGAGCTCAGGTGCATCCTGTTTCCATTGATCATCCTTGAGAAGTTTCTACAACTTGATTGACATCCACCTGCAGTAAATTCAATTGATTGGACATGATTTGGAAATGCACACATCTGTCTATGTAAGGTCCCAAGGTTGACAGTGCATGTCAGAGCAAAAACAAAGCCAATTTATCCGTTATTTTACCAGGCAAGTTGACTGAGAACACGTTCTCATTTGCAGCAATGACCTGGGGAATAGTTACAGGGGAGAGGAGGGGGATGAATGAGCAAATTGTAAACTGGGGATTATTAGGTGACCGTGATGGTTTGAGGGCCAGATTGGGAATTTAGCCAGGACACCAGGGTTAACACCCCTACTCTTACGAAAAGTGCCATGGGATCTTTAACGACCTCAGAGAGTCAGGACACCCGTCTAACGTCTCATCCGAAAGACGGATGTCCCATCCGAAAGACGGATGAGGAAGGGATTATCCGTAGAGCTCTGAGACAGGATTGTGTCGATACATAGATCTGTGGAAGTGTACCAAAAATGGCTGCAGCATTGAAGGTCCCCAAGAACACAGTGGCCTCCGTCATTCTTAAATGGAAGATGTTTGGAACCACCAAGACTCTTTCTAGAGCTGGCCGCCCGGCAATTGGGGAAGAAGGGTGTTGGTCAGGGATGTGACCAAGAACCCTATGGTCCCTCTGACAGAGCTCCAGAGTTCTTCTGTGGAGATGGGAGAACCTTCCAAAAGGACAACCATCTCTGCAGCACTCCACCAATCAGGCCTTTATGGTAGAGTGGACAGACCGAAGCCACTCCTCAGTAAAAGGCACATGACAGCACATTTGGAGTTTGCCATAAGGCAAATAAAGCACTCTCAGACAGTGAGAAAAACACACATGAACTGGGAGACTAGTCAGGATTGAGGGAAAGATGAAAAGAGCAATGTACAGAGATATCTTTGATGAAAACCTGCTCCAGAGAGCTCAGGACCTCAAACTGGGGTGAAGGTTCACCTTCCAACAGGACAACAATCCTAAGCACACAGCCAAGACAATGCAGGAGTGGCTTCGGGAAAGTTTCTGAATATCTTTGAGTGGACCAGCCAGACGCCGGACTTGAATTTGATCGAACATCTCTGGAGAAATCTGAAAATAGCTGTGCAGCAACTCTCCCCTTCCAACCTGACATAGCTTGAGTGGATCTGCAAAGGTGTACCAAACTGGTAGCGTCATACCCAATAAGATTTGAGGCTGTAATCGCTGCCAAAGCTGCTTCAACAAAGTACTGAGTAAAGGGTCTGAATACTTATGTAAATGTGATATATCTGGGGGTTTTGTAATGAAAAACCCCTGCTTTTGCTTGTCATTATGGGGTATTGTTTGTAGATTGATGAGAGGGGGAAAAACTATTTAATCAATGTTAGAATAATGCTGTAACGTAGCCCCACCCTTTCCCAGAAAACACATCAGCAGCCAAAGGCCAGACACACCTCCACTTTTATGAACAAACACAGGGATGGAATGACGGGAAAGGAAGTCTTCGTTTGAGAAATTCTGTTAATTCCAGTTCTCCTCTCGAACACTGAATGTTCGACAGTGTCAGTGTGTCTTACCCTCCCGCAGTGTGTGATATGAATCCAGGTAGTTATTTTAGCTATTCTCAGGGCGAAGGCTGTCACCAGGAGTCCTTGGTATGGCCCCACCCAACGTGCTGCTTCCCGTCTATTCTGCTCGGGGACTGGATTTATCCTGTAGTTCACTTGTAGTGCATAAATCTTGGACATACAGGTTTGGTTAACAAACAGTTTCTCATATGTTCTATCTTTAACTTCTATGCCTACTTGTTAGCTAAAAATGTTTTTATTATTAGTTTATTATCCAATAGGCCACTAAGTGTCCTATCCTAGACCACAATTTACCCATCCCCCTTTTGATACCTGGCTATGCCCAGGTAACAACCTTGCCTACTCTAAACAATGACTTAGGTAAGATTAGTCAATTATCCTTATGTTCTGACATTATCATGTAGGAACACCCCTTTCATTCTCCACTTGTCCAATTATCCCTTGGGCATCCATTCATATCTATCCTGTACCAATTCTCTGTCAAGTGTCTTATCTACTTTAAGAGGTATCTGTGTTCATTTCCTCTCTGCTCTCAAATCGTCAAGGTCTCAACAGTGAGGGGAGGACTCCTCTGTCTGCCCTTTCCCCTATCTGTCTGTAACAACTATGTGTTGCTTCCAAATTTTAACTAAATGTCTCACTGTTTGGCTTTATCTAAACTCATGGATTTTTTTAGAAAAACATGTCTTTGGTGTCAATTTCTAAAGTCCTTATATAGGTTAATTAAGGTTCTCGATCCTATCCCTAATCCTGAATCACCACATATGTCATATATCCCTGTCAAACTTTAATACTATTTAACTACAAATATTCTAATGGTTAATTAAAGCCAAAACGAATGCTAACCATATCCCTAAGAACTGCAACTTATTTATATTCATAAATCATTTTAATGCTTATAAAATCACCTTTTCTATCATGTATTTTCCTGCATTGTTGGCTTAACTTAGAACCACCCATCCCGGATCTGGTATATTTGTCGTCAGCAACGCTGAATAGCATAGCGCAACAGTCAAATAATATTACTAAAAAATATTCCTATTCATGAAATCACAAGTGAAATATAGCGAAACACAGCTTAGCCTTTTGCTAATCACCCTGTCGTCTCAGATTTTCAAATTATGCTTTACAGTGAAAGCAATACAAGCGTTAGTGTAAGTTTATCGATCGCAAAACAAAACAATAAGTACACATAGCTTCAGCTAACTTGGTCATGAATATCAGAAAAGCAATCAAATTAATCGTTTACTTTTGATGATCTTCGGATGTTTTCACTCCCGAGACTCCCAGTTAGACAATAAATGTTCCTTTTGTTCCATAAAGATATTTTTTATATCCAAATACCTCCGTTAGTTTGGTGCGTTATGCCCAGGAATCTACCGTAAAGAGTGGTCACGACAACGCAGACAAAAATTCCAAATTAAGTCCATAATGTACACAGAAACATTATCAAATGTTTTTTATAATCAATCCTCAAGGTGTTTTTCAAATATCTATTCGATAATATATCAACCGGGACAGTTGGCTTTTCACTAGGACCGGGAGTAATAATGGCCGCCTCTCTCTTTTGCGCACAAATCACTCAGAGCCCCCACCTGTCCACTTACGCAATGTGGTTGTTCACGCTCATTTTTCAAAATAATAGCCTGAAACTATGTCTAAAGGCTGTTGACACCTTAGGGAAGCCATAGAAAAAGGAATCTGGTTGATATCCCTTTCAATGGGCCATAGGGATGCATAGGAACACAGGGGTTTCAAAATAAAAGTCACTTCCTGATTGGATTTTTCTCAGGCTTTCGCCTGCAATATCCGTTCTTTATACTCAGACAATATTTTTACAGTTTTGGAAACTTTAGGGTGTTTTCTATCCTAAGCTGTCAATTATATGCATATTCTAGCATCTGGTCCTGAGAAATAGACGGTTTACTTTGGGAACGTTATTTTTCCAAACATAAAAATAGTGCCCCCTAGCTTCAAGTAAACTGTGTCCTGTCCAAACCTCAAAAGACCATCCTCCCCCATTTATTATCGATGGTTAATATGATTTCTGTTCCTGTTGTAGTACTAAATCAATAGTAGCCAATTTGAACCCTTCACAGCCAATGTTTTAAACAGAACCCTGAATCTGGCCTTCTTCCTCACTAGAATTTGTTCCTCCACTCCCCATAATTTGTCCTGCCTCAATTCCTCTTTCTCCTCTGTGGTTCAAAACTAATAATTGTTGTTCTAAACTAATAATTATGTCCAAAGAGCTATAAACTCATTATAATTAATTTACCTTATAAACCAGTACCACCCATGACCACAAATACATTATTCAAATGGCTCTCCGCTGTGGCTGATCAGACCACCTGGGAATGCCATGAAAAACTGGTCAAAGGTTACACCACCCTTTACATTCGTGTTCCATACCATATTAAACATATTAAAGAACCCTTTATCTAAAATGTTTTACTTGTTTAATTAAAACTCAGAAATTAAACTCCTAAAATTCCATATGTGAGTGTACCCCTTTAACATATCTTGTCTCTGGGAACATGGAAATCCCCTTAACCCAAATGTTTACTACAAAAACAAAACCTAATAATTATGATAATACCCTCAAATCATTAGTTTTACATTTCCTCAATGTTTCATGTAACTCATTCAGTCTTTCTCCAAATTATCTCCCCAAAATACTTTTCAACCCTGCCATTACACTCACACAACTGTGATTAACGTGCACTGTCCCTTTAAAATAAAACACTCCCAGCCAGCCATACCCTATTGTAGACCTTTCATTGTTCCCCGTAATGAAAACAGATCATGTTTAGAATACGTTAACTTCTTGTTCGAATTCACTGGCGTTACCTAACCAAAAATCAATACCCGGGAAACAACCACAACTTTTTACAATTCAAATATTCTTACCTCCCTATCTTATGGCCAAATATAGCCCAATGAAACGCCTAGCAATTCTGTTGCTAGCTGTAGCATATTTTCAGACTATCCTGACGATATTCAGCTGCTTTTTAAAAATGTATTTGGAACTTTTAGCCACTTTTGAAAAGTGACTCAAAGCTATAATGCACGCATTTTCCCTCTAAATGACACAACCCATTTTCTCTGTCATAATTTGAGGAACGTTATTGTGTATTCAACGTCAGTCAGCCTGCCTCTTGTCAAATATATATCCCCTATTCAGATTGAGTTCTGCTTTAAATTCTATCGAAAAAGTAAAACCAACCGAACCTCCCAACTTTCTATATACCCCAACATTTAAACGTACCATGTTCTTTGCTAAATTTATATCGTGTGTCAGTCGATTCATAAAAAAATATAACATCCTGATGGCACAAAACTTTATCGTATCTCTCCGTTATTCCTTAGAATTCATCAGGTTTAGGTAACTTTCTCTTCTATGATACATTTATTTAAATACGACTCCCGTCTCAATATATTATTCCAGCAGATCCTTTTGGGTAACACAACGAATTACATCTAAATTGCCTCGCCATTATTTTTGAATGAATAATTCTCTCAATTCAACCTAAACAACCTATTAAAAACATTCAGTTGATATCTTATACAAACACTAGCGACCGTATTTTTCCAGGCAAAACATACAAATAGCTGAATTACAATCTAAAATCAATTTCAGTCTATCGGTGTCAAAGCTGAGATACAAACCTCAGTCTCCCGCGTTGTAGGCAGTAACTTTACCGCTGAACCACCAACGCTATTGAAATGATTGAGTTCCCCGCCAATAACTATATTATTATAATTGTCTGTAGTCGCAAACTCCGGCACCAAGAATTCCCCGAAAATAGTCCTAATTTAAAGTATCAGTTCCTATTCAGAGTTCATCATCGTCTTAGTCTGAGTCAGACTTTGGGCGCCTCTCTTCATTTCCCTTTGTACTCAGCTCTCTTCCTCGCCTCGGCTAACCATATCCTAGCTGTATTTTGCCCCTCTGCCCGTTGTTTATCTGCCTAACCCTATTTATTTGTTTAATCATTGATTCCAGTTTTCTTTATTTAAACATTCATCAAATTCGTACTTACTCCTCCATGTCTGGCTAAAATAGGTGTTCCTCTTATCTTCTTCCTGCATATTTTTATCATCTCCCGTTAATTTCGGGCCCTCCTCTGAGGATTTACTACTCACGTTTAATAAATCCTTGCCGCTCCTAGTAGCTATGGTATTTATCCCTATCTATGTGTATATATTTCTATGATCTATGTATGTGCTGTTTACCATTACCTAGTCACTATGGTTGATCTACTGCCTGACTATGTGTGTGTCTCTTTAATGATTACAATCTATGTGTATGGATTTCTATTTGTGTTTTCTCCTTTTTGGAAACCTTCTCAATAGCTTTGACTGTCGATCAGATATTAGGTCTTACCTATACAACTATAAGCCCAGGGGTCGTAAATCCCTAGTTAACATCTTATTTCAGGCTGTGTCGGAGGGCTTTTAAGTAACACCAGTTAATTTGAGCAGGAAAGTTCATGTAGTCTAACATTATAATCTGTTTCCATTATGTGGAACAATGTTAGGGTATTAATGTTGAAAAGCAATCTCTATAGTAAAAAACAATTGCATATGTTTTGGGAAATTAGCTAGGATGAATTTGGTTATTTGAGCTTTTCCCCTGATACGTAGGCATCAGTTGTTGTTTTTTGAGGAACATGCAGACTGTGTTTTATTTTATTGAGATGTAAACATGAGTCTCTGAGTAATTTTGTCATCTGAACCATTATAGTAGTGAGTTCTTGTATAGTTTGTTTTTTGCTGATTAAACAAACCTGTATGTCCAATATTTTATGCACTACAGTTGAATTACAGGTGAAGTTACTCAATCCAGTCCCTGAGGCCTGTTGGGGGAACCATACCAAGGACTCCTGGTGACAGCTAGCTGAAAGAGCTACCCGGATTCATATCACACTGCGGGAGGGTAAAACACATTGACACTGTCGAACAAGGTGTCAATGTGTTTGAGAAGAGAACTGGAATTAACCTTTCTGATCTCCCCATCCCGGATCCGGGATCGTGAATACAGACTCAAGCTCATTACCATAACGCAACGTTAACTATTCATGAAAATCGCAAATGAAATGAAATAAATATGCTAGCTCTCAAGCTTAGCCTTTTGTTAACAACACTGTCATCTCAGATTTTCAAAATATGCTTCTCAACCATTGCAAAACAAGCATTTGTGTAACAGTATTGATGGCTAACGTAGCATTTAGCGTAGCATTAGCATTCAGCTGGCAACATTTACACAAAAAAACAGAAAAGCATTCAAATAAAATCATTTACCTTTGAAGAACTTCAGATGTTTTCAATGAGGAGACTCTCAGATAGCAAATGTTCAGTTTTTCCTGAAAGATTATTTGTTTAGGACAAATCGCTCCGTTTTCTGCGTCACGTTTAGCTACGAAAAAACCCCTGTATCCAGGATTGTGTAAATCTATCAGCAAGCTCATTAGCATAACACAACGTTAACTATTCATGAAAATGGCTAATGAAATGAAATTAATCTATTTGCTCTCAAGCTTAGCCTTTTGTTAACAACACTGTCATCTCAGATTTTCAAAATATGCTTTTGAACCATAGCTAAACAAGCATTTGTGTAAGAGTATTGATAGCCTAGCATTGCATTAAGCCTAGCATTCAGCATGCAACATTTTCCACAAAAAACCATAAAAGCATTCAAATAAAATAATTTACCTTTGAAGAACTTCAGAAGTTTTCAATGAGGAGACTCTGTTAGATAGCAAATGTTCCATTTTTACAAAACATTATTTGTGTCGACTAATCACTCCGTTTTGTTCATCACGTTTGGGTAAGGAAAAAAAAAAAAAAAAAGTCATTAAAACGCGAACTTTTTTCCAAATTAACTCCATAATATCGACAGAAACATGGCAAACGATGTTTAGAATCAATCCTCAAGGGGTTTTTCACATATCTATCGACGATAAAATCCATCGTGGCAGTTTACTTTCAATTCTGAAGAAATGGAACGCGCATGGACTTACTGATTACGCACACAGGACACCGGGCGGGACACCAGGTAAATGTAGTCTCTTATGGTCAATCTTCCAATGATATGCCTACAAACACGTCACAATGCTGCAGACACCTCGGGGAATATACAGAAAGCGCAGGCTCATTCCTGGCGCATTCACAGCCATATAAGGAGACATTGGAACACAGCGCCTTCAGAATCCGCGGCATTTCCTGTATGAAACATCATCTTGGTTTCGCCTGTTGCATTATTTCTGGGGCACGCACAGATAATATCTTTGCAGTTTTGGAGACGTCAGAGTTGTGTCTTTCCAAGGCTGTCAATTCCATGCATAGTCGAGCATCTTTTCGAGACAAAATATTGCGCTTAAAACGGGCACGTCTTTTTATCCAATAATGACACAGCGCCCCTATAGGTTCAAGAGGTTAACAGAATTCCGGGGGCCATCTCTCAAATGAAGATTTCCTTTTCCCGTCATTCCATCCCTGTGTTTGTTCATAGAAGTGAAAGTGTGTCTGGCCTCATGCTGATGATGTGTTCTCTGGGAGAGGGTGGGGCTTTATAGGTGGGCTGTCCATCCTAAGCTGTCTGATCGTGGGAGCCATATTCCTGATACACCATGAACCCCGATAAGGCCAGAGGGTAATATTGACATGTAGTTGGACAATGAGGATTTAGTATTAACCAAGCATAAGAGATCACTTGATCTGGATAAACAGGAAGTGAGAGTGGGATTGGGAAGGATGTCTCAGTGGAGTTCTATGTAGACCAAATGGGGCCTCTGACTCCTTGGCAGTTTAGGACTAAGAGCATCCATTATGGAAGACATCTATGCAAGTCTCAGTGTAGTTCATGGAAACAGGTTATAGCTCACATCATGTGAGAGGGCTACATAAATCTACATACAGCATGGAAGAAGATGGAATGTAGCGAAAGTCAGGGTTTCAGATGATAATCTAGTGCATTCTGGGTAGAAAAAGTTAGAGGATGATTGCTCTATAGTCAGCCAGAATACAAGCAGAGTCCCTGACAAAGCAGATACTGACCGTGGAGTTGTCCAGAGCCAAGAGCCGGTGTGGATGGTTCAGATGAAAGATCTTAAGGAAGTAATTCAAACCAAATCAAATCAAATTTATTTATATAGCCCTTCGTACATCAGCTGATATCTCAAAGTGCTGTAGCCAGCCTAAAACCCCAAACAGCAAGCAATGCAGGTGTAGAAGCACGGTGGCTAGGAAAAACTCCCATGAAAGGCCAAAACCTAGGAAGAAACCTAGAGAGGAACCAGGCTATGTGGGGTGGCCAGTCCTCTTCTGGCTGTGCCGGGTGGAGATTATAACAGAACATGGCCAAGATGTGCAAATGTTCATAAATGACCAGCATGGTCAAATAATAATAATCACAGGCAGAACAGTTTAAACTGGAGCAGCAGCACGGCCAGGTGGACTGAGGACAGCAAAGAGTCATCATGTCTGGTAGTCCTAAGGCATGGTCCTAGGGCTCAGGTCCTCCGAGAGAGAGAAAGAAATAGAGAATTAGAGAGGGCATACTTAAATTCAGACAGGACACCGGATAGGACAGGAGAAGTACTCCAGATATAACAAACTGACCCTAGCCCCCGACACAAACTACTGCAGCATAAATACTGGAGGCTAAGACAGGAGGGGTCAGGAGACACTGTGGCACCATCCGATGACACCCCCAGACAGGGCCAAACAGGAAGGATATAACCCCACCCACTTTGCCAAAGCACAGCCCCCACACCACTAGAGGGATATCTTCAACCACCAACTTACCATCCTGAGACAAGGCCGAGTATAGCCCACAAAGATCTCCGCCACGGCACAACCCAAGGGGGGGCGTCAACCCAGACAGGAAGATCACATCAGTGACTCAACCCACTCAAGTGACGCACCCCTCCTGGGGACAGTATGAAAGAGCCCTAGTAAGCCAGTTACTCAGCCCCTGTAATAGGGTTATAGTCAGAGAAGCCCAGTAGAAAGAGGGGAACCGGCCAGGCAGAGACAGCATGGGTGGTTCGTTGCTCCAGAGCCTTTCCGTTCACCTTCACACTCCTGGGCCAGACTACACTCAATCATATGACCCACTGAAGAGATGAGTCTTCAGTGAAGACTTAAAGGTTGAGACAGAGTTTTCGTCTCTCACATGGGTAGGCAGACCATTCCATAAAAATTGAGCTCTATAGGAGAATGCCCTGCCTCCAGCTGTTTGCTTAGAAATTCTACGGACAATTAGGAGGCCTGCGTCTTGTGACCGTAGCGTACGTGTAGGATTGACAGAGTCGAAAGCCTTGGCCAGATCGATGAAGACGGCTGCACAGTACTGTCTTTTATCGATGTCGGTTATGATATCGTTTAGTACCTTTAGCGTGGCTGAGGTGCACCCGTGACCGGCTCGGAAACCAGATTGCACAGCGGAGAAGGTACGGTGGGATTCGAGCTGGTCAGTGATCTGTTTGTTGATGTATGGCAGGGCAGGATGGATATAGGTCTGTAACAGTTTGGGCCCAGGGTATGTTTTGTCCATTTGCAATATGATTTCATAGGAAGTCAAAAGTCGAAAATGTGAAAAAAAAATCAAAAACTTATCACCCCCTTAAAGTGCTTTCTGGACCGTTTTACGAAATTCTTTAGATTTTTTTTTTGTCAATTACACATGTATAAGAACTGTATGAACATACTTGTGTCATATTTGATTATCATAATTTTTTTATTTTTACTTGTCCACAGGGCATATGTTTTGTCCATTTGCAATATGATTTCATAGGAAGTCAAGTCACTTTTTGGGGAGGGGGGGGGCAAATGCCATAAGAAATGTCCAAATACAATATGAAAGATTTGAAAGTGCCAAATCAGGATGTTATGTCCATTTGCCATGTACAATCAATGGAAGTCGGTTTACAAACCCAAAAGTCAGTGAACCATGTCCAAAAGGCATTTATACTGACAAAATGATATATAGCACTATGTTAAGCCATGAATCAACCTAGATGGTCTATTTGTCATCTATGATGAGGGAGAAGTGGGACTGTTGTTTTTTAACGGTTTTTTTGAAAAATGTCCAAATTGACAAGAGGCTATAGGATGGGCACGGGTGGGGGGGGGGGGTGCCCCCTACCCAACCGTGGACCCGTTGCTACCCCATAATGGCATTAAAACCCATTTTAAAAATGTGCTCCTGGTAACCCCTTTCAATCATCAGGTGCACGGCTGTGCATTTGCAGTATGTTTCAATGTGCATTTACCATCACGAATTTGGCATGCTCAAAAATACTGCAGAAATGCAAAATTGACTGGCCTGATGAACTCGGGATGGCCGGGCAGTGATAGTGGTTCCTCTCCATCGCTCGTTGTGTTGATTTAATCATGTCCATTTGGTGATGTTTTTTCACTGTTTAATCATATTGCAAATGCACAGTGCATTTGGCACAGGAAGCTATAAGTAAACACATATCTTGCTTGGGGTATGCTCTTACAGAATCCTGAGTTGAAGGTCTTTATGTTAAGAATTGACTGATCTACACAGGGTTGAATGCAGTCATTTTTTACATTTGCAGGTTAAATACATCAAAATACCATTTGGGTGAATTTAACCACTTCCGGCTGCTCCAGGAAGCTTAGAATCGACACAGGTAGACCTCATAGTGGCCTGATGGATTGTCATTGAAGACAGGTTCATAAGGCATTATTAACCCAAATAGGCTCTAGGTTGAATTTAGGGGAGCAGGCAATGTATTCCTATGGGGAGAGAAGTCATTGTAGTCTGTGAGATCAAAAAACCCTGTTTTACTGTTAAGGGTTAATGCCACATGGTCAAGGTTAGGCTTGAACAGATCGGAAGGACCTTAGAAATATTCCTGTGGTTAAATTGTCCTTTTAAACCTAACGTTTTACATTTAGGGCCAGGCTTCATTTTGAGCCTGCTTTTTTCACGGTTACTGCCCTCAGAGCGAGCTACGGTCAAGCGGGGCGTCTCGTTGAACTCGGCACAGTCTGGAGACTATGGTGATGTCATTTTTAGGGTTGATTTCAGAATGCCATTTTGGTGATGGTCCCTCTCCGTTTAAACATATTGCAAATGTACAAAAGTCAACTAGCAAGTCAGTGTCCATCAGTCAATTCGATGTCATTCTGACACCAAACTGATACCATCTGACACCAAACCCACTTTTTCCAACTCGTTTAGAAGACGACTATTACATATTTCAGAGCAGGCACAGAATTCACAGCGCCTTCAGTTTAAAACAGAATAAAAACTTAAAACACGTAGTTCTAGCTGTGGGTCCAGTTCTGACATTATGTGTAGATCTATGTCAAGCGACCCCGAATCCCGAGTTTCGGCTTGATGGGTCATTCGGTGCCCGAGCAAGACCTTAATTGGTGCTGAAAATCCACTTTTTTCCATGCCTTGCTACGGGGTCCTTGAATGAGCTATCGGACAGAAATGTTGGTGTTCGTCTCTATGGGCCGAGCCAGTTTTCAATGGACATAGTCTTGCGACTCTGGGACTTCTAAATGTTGTAATTT